>NW_027555514.1:260824864-261049864 GCF_003287225.1 Phascolarctos cinereus | reverse complement strand
TCTCAAAATATTTCAATTAAGGTTTTTGCTATTTTTTCTTCTTCCTCTTTTCCTTCATTCCTCCCTTCCTTTCTTCTTCTTCTCCTCCTCCTCCTCCTCCTCCTCCTCCTCCTCCTCCTCCTCCTCCTCCTCCTCCTCCTCCTCCTCCTCCTCCTCCTCCTTCTTCTTCTCTTCTTCTTCTTCTTCTTCTTCTTCTTCTTCTTCTTCTTCTTCTTCTTCTCTTCTCTCTCTCCTCTCTCTCTCTCCAGGAAGATACAGGGGAAATGTGGGTCATGTTAAAAATTGATATCAGAATGCAGGATGTGGTGATTATGTGGAATCCTCTTCCGTAGGAGAATTTCATATCCAGTAGTTCAAAGACTTATAGACAAGGGACTGAATCTTAGAACTCTTTCTAGTGTGAAGGTATATGTTTGCCCTCAAAAGAGGGGTTCCTTCTAGAATTTTGATTGTGTTTTTTATGTTCATTCCATCCAACTTCCCCTCCCCTCACAAAGTGGTCCCTAATTTAGAAACTGACCCTTATCTGAAGTTGTTCCAACGATTTAAATATGTAACCCCAAAAGGCATATGTTTTGGGGTTTGTTTGAAAGGACTTGATTTCTTGCGCCGACTGCTTGAGTTGAGGATAGTTATTAAAATTATGTAAACCTTGATTAACGGAGCCATGCTCTTTTGATCATTAGTTATTTATTAAATAACAATAGAATAATGTCACTCTGTTGTGCAAAGAGCCCTAGATTTGCCATTGGAGACCCTGAGTTCTCATCCAACCACATTCTCCTTTCTTGGTCTTAGGCTAGTAACTAATGACCTTCCTGGGACCCGGGTTTCCTTAGCCTTTAAATGAGGAGGTTGCAAAGAAATGATTCCAGAGCTCCCTTCCAGCTCTCTATCAAAGATCCTGTTCCACTCTGCCTCTAAAAAATCCTTATCTTCCTTAGCATTTGCCCCAGAAGAATATCCTCCCAGAAGCCTGCTCTAATCCTTTCTCCTCTTTTGTTAATATTCTCTCTCTTATCAGATTGCCTAGGATTTATTTTCCTATGTGTATGTTATATCAAGAGTACAGCTTGGTTTCATGGCTAGAGAAGGGAAGAGAAAGAAAAAAAAAACACTTGCATTGGAGTTTCCTCACTCGGGAGTCCCTTAGGTCAGTAGTTCTCAAAGTGCAGTTCAGGGGCCCTTTCAGGGGGTCTGTGAAGTCAAAACTACTTACATAATTAAGACTAAGATTTTAATATCTAACATGGTAAATATTGATAGATATAACTCATATAAATGAAAGGTTTTTTTGGGGGGAGACATCAGTTTTTAAGAATGTAAAGGGGTCCTGAAAGCTAGAAGTTTACAGAGTTGCTGCCCTATCTAGTGCCTTCCCTTTGTTAATTATTTCCTATTTATCCCGTACATAGTTTGCTTTGTATATATTTGTTCACATGAATACATGTTGAGGCCATCAGATGGTTGCTCCCCCATTAGATTGTAAACTCCTCGAGGGCAGGGGCTGTCTTGCACCTCTTTTTTGTATGCTTGGCACATAGTAGGTGATTTTTAGAGGTTGATAGTTGTTTCCCTTGTTAGATTGTAAGCTCCTTGAGGGTAGGGACTGTCTTTTGTCCCTTTTTTGTATCCTTGGCTTAGAACAGTGCTTGGCACATAGTAGGTGATTTTTAGAGGTTGATAGTTGTTTCCCTTGTTAGATTGTAAGCTCCTTGAGGGTAGGGACTGTCTTTTGTCCCTTTTTTGTATCCTTGGCTTAGAACAGTGCCTGGCACATAGTAGGTGCTTAATTAATGCTTACTGAATTGAAAATCACAGGTCTTGTCCCAATGCTATTATCACTTCTCACTCCCCCCTCCTGCCCCAGGAAACCCCAAGGAAAATGTAAGCTCTGTGAGGGCAGGCACTGCTTTTTATTTTTTGTCGTGGCGTCCCCTGCACAGAGGCCAATACCAGACACATAAGAAATGTTTTCTTTGCCTTTTGCTTTTTACTCTGCTCTAACTTTCTTGAATCTCTGTGCCACGAGGCCCCTTGTCCTGACCCCCCCCCCCCCATTAGAGAGCTTTCTCTTGCAACAAACCATGGGAAGCAAAACCAGGCCAAACACTGGCGACTTCATCTGACAATTTGTTAGGGTCTGTAATCCAGGAGGGAAGCGTGCTTCTTCATTGCTCTTTAATCAGATTCCGATTACTGATACACATCCCACATAAGGTGATTAAATTTCTTGAATTAGCATACAGACCTTAGGATCAGGAGGAATCACAGGCCTTGAGCTAGATGGGGCCATCTAGGCCAATTTCCACATTAGGCAGATAAGAAAAGTGAGGAAAAGGTTAAGGGGCTTGCTAAAGGTCACATGGAACCTAAGGGTCATTGATGTAGAACAAGAAGGACCTCAGACCCCTTCTAATCCACCTTCCTCCTTATGAAGATGTGGAAACTGAGGCCAGGGAGGTTACATGAAGTACCAAAGATATGTGTCAGAGATGAGATTTGAACTCAGAGCCTATGATCCCCGGAAATGGGGTTTGATTCCAAAAGTAATACTACTTCCCTCTACTCCAAAGATCCTCAACTTTTTTTGCGTCATGGGCCTTTCTGGCAAACTTTGGACTCCTCAGAATTATGTTTTTCATTTCAAAAAAAAATAAGCAGAATTACAAAAGAAACCAAAACCAATTATGTTGAAATACAGTTATCAAAGTTTTTTTTTTTTTAAGGTCATGGATCCCCAGGTTAAGAAACTGTTCTGTACCATACTACTTTCTGAACTGGTCTGTGTAGACCTTGCTTATATTCACTCTCATGGCCTATGGTTGAGACCTTGGGTGAATCACTTCTGAAGCTCTCTGGGTTTCAGTCTGCTCACCTGTAGACTGAGTGCCTTGGTCTCAAGTCAGTAAGCATTTATTAAGCACCTACTATGTGCCAGGCGGTATAGCCTTGGAGGTACAAAGAAAGTAAAAAATGGAGACACAAAAGAAGGAAGAGTTCCTTTCCTTAAGAGCTCACATTCTAATGAGGGAAGAAAACATACAGACAACCATATACACGTGAGATATGTGTGTGTGTGTGTGTGTGTGTGTACGTGCATGTGTATATACACCTATATAATACACACACACACACACACACACACACACACACAGTGTCAGTTGAAAGCAATCTTAGAGGGAAGGACTCTAGCTTAAAGTAGCATTTGAGTAGGTACTTGAAGGAAACTAAGAGGTAAAGATGAACAAGGAGAAAAGGTCTAGGCCTGAGTCCAAGAAGATGAACTCAAAGGTTCCTTCCCATCCCCAGTGCTATCATGCTACCACAACCTTGTATTCTGTTCATCTGCAGGTCAGTGTTGTTATTGTTTAGTCATGTTTGACTCTTTGTGGCCTTTTTGATGTTTTCTTGGCAGAGGTATGGGAGTGGCTTGCCATTTCCTTCTCTAGTTCATTTTACAGATGAGTAAACTGAGGCAAACAGGTTGAGTGACTTGCCCAGGGTCTGAGGGCAGACTTGAACTTGTGAAGATGAATTTTCCTTAATGCCAAGCTCAGTGCTCTCTCCACTCCACTGTTCAGCTGCCCAGGTCAATGTTACTGGAAAACAAATTTTAGCTTCTTCTGGTTGTTTAGGGCCAGAGGACCACTAAAAGAAGAGAGTGAGCAATGTAAGACTGATGATTAAACTCGTGATAAGAGCAGGAAATAAGTTTGTGTATGTTGGAAAAGGGCAGTGAGGTGGTAGGTGGATAAAGTGCCAGGCCTGGAGTCAGGAAGACTCAGCTTCCTGAGTTCCAATCTGGCCTCAGACACTTACTAGCTATGTGACCCTGGGCAAGTCACTCAACCCTGTTTGCTTCAGTTTCCTCATCTGTAAAATAAGCCAGAGAAGGAAATGGCAAACCACTCCAGTATCTTTGCCAAGAAAACCCCAAATGGGGTCAGTAAGCATCAGACACGATTGAAAATGACTGAACGATAGCAAATATTTGAAGATCTGCCTTGACATGAATTTGGATATCAATGGGCATGAGTAAGAGTGGAGATGGAGAAAAAGCAGACCCTCTCCTGGGAGGTGCAGCTGAAGAAATGCACCAATGATTATTAGGTTTTTCTATTCTACAGTGACCAATTTATTTTTCCCTTGCTATTGATCGCCATATAATTTTATGTCAACGCATGGTTATTAGTATAGGTGGTCTCATTCTCCCTAACAGTAGATGAACAATAGCTGCTTTTCTTCCTCGGGGTGCTCTTGCTATGCACAAACTTCAAAAAAAATTGGACTAAAGTACATGTAAAGAGCGTGTCCCAACAATTTGGACAGCACTAATAAAATCTTGGAGTTGAGTGACTTCGTGGGCAAGGCAAGGAGTCCGAGTCTTCCTGGAGAGAACTGGCAGCCAAGGCTAGGAGGCAAGGAAGGCGAAGACAAATCAGTGGCTTCAGTTGGGCTCGGGTTAGACCCCTTTGGAAAACTCAATATGAACTTGGTAGGTAGAATGGTGATTGAATACATGTGTGCTTGCTCTTCCAGGGTTCTCATAGAATGAGGCAGTGTTTTCCTCATAAGATGGTAGACCGACAATTGGAAGGGACCTCAGGATTCATCCCATCTAACCTCTCATTTTACAGATGAGGAAACTGAGGTGCAGGGAAATTCAGTGACTTACTCCAGGAGGGTACAAAGGGGCTAAACCTTAGACGTGGGTTTTCTGAAGCTAAGGCTGTTCTTTCCATTGTAATAACATCGTGTGTGTGTGTGTTCAAGATAGACAGAAGAGAATAAGTTCTAGATTATATAATATTGTAAATGATATAATACTAGGCTTTAAAGTTGGCAAAGCACTTTAAACATATTTTCTCATTTTATTCTCATAACTCTGAGAGAGAGGTGCTGTTGTTATCCTCATTTTTGTACAGATGAGGAAACTAAGGCACATGGTAATTAAGTGACTTGCTCAGGGTCACACAGTTAATAAATGTCCGAGGCCAGATTTGAACTCAAGTCTTCTTGAGTCCCAGGCCAATGCTCTTCCCTCTTTGCCAACTTGTTTACAAGGTAGTCCAAAAATCTTAATGTCATTTTAAGCTTTAATAACTTAAAACATCACTGAGACTTTTGTACACCCTATATTACATAGAGATAAATAAGACATTACCCCTGCCCTCATAGAGCTTACAGTCATCATCTAGTGAGGTCTTTCACATGCATCCGATTTTATCCAAAGTTGGTGGTGAATGGGGCAAAAAATATCCCACACCTAAAATAGTAATTTGAAAATGCTCAAGGAATCATTCAAAGATTGAAGCTAAGAGCTGAAATCATTGGTCATTGATTTCAAGTTAGAAGGGCCTTTAGATACCATGGAGTCCTGTAGATGAAGAAATGAGGCCCTGAGAGGTTAAGTGATTTGTCCTGGGGCACACAGGCAGTAACATCAGAGGTGACTCTCATGGCAACTCACCTTTTAAGGAGGAAAAGTAAAATGATGAAGTGAGTGAGTCTTAAATTGGGACTGGCTAAATATATGTAGGTTGTGGGGGCAGCTAGGAAGCGCAGTGGATAGAGCGCTGGCCCTGAAGTCAGGAGGACCTGAGTTCAAAACTGGCCTCAGACCAAACACTTGACACTTACTAGCTGTGTGACCCTGGGCAAGTCACTTAACCCCAATTGCCAATAAATAAATAAAATAAATATATGTAGGTTGGGTTAAGGTATGTGGGGTTTTTTTTTCTCTTATAGACCCAATTCACTTTGGTGGGTAAAAATACTAGAACCCTGAAGGCAGGCCTTGTGGGGTAGGATATGAAAGGGTTAGGTCAGAAGAGTCTCAGTGGTTTTAGGCATTTTGTCCTGATCTGATGAGGTCATCCAAAATGTGTCTCTTATAAGAAAACATAGTGTTTAGTACATATCAATTGTTGTTCAATTGTGTTTAACTCTCATGACCCCTTTTGGGGTTTTCTTGACAAAGATACTGGAGTGGTTGGCCATTTCCTTCTCCAGCTCATTTTACAGATGAGGAAACTGGTGAAGAGGGTTAAGTGACTTGCCCAGGGTCACACAGCTAGTAAGTGTCTGAGGGGATTCTTTCGTGAAGGCAAACTAGGCCATCTTTTGCCTCAATTCTTACTTAGCCTTTAATTATTGAATGGGTGTTGCCTTGGACAAACTGAGGCCTGAGGAAGACTTTAGCTTAAAAAGGCCAAGGTCTCCCGTTGCATCCAGGCCATCACCAGTCTCTTGATCTATGTCTTGCCACTGGACTCTGATGACTGGAGGAGAAAGCGAGGCTGGTGACTGAGCAGCTCTGCCTCACTTAAATCCAGTTCACTTGCAAGTCAAGACATCGCCCTTCCGATATCATTGGTCCTCTTAGAGAATAAAGGATAATAACACATGTCTGAGGCTGGATTTGAACTCATGTCCTCCTGACTCCAGGCTGGGTATTCCCTCCACTGGACCACCAGCTGCCCTCCATGTCTCAGACTGATTCGTAATTCCTCTTTTATGATGAGAACTATGAATGAGAACAAAGACTCATGGCTGGTGTCCAGGCCCACGCTGGACCTTCGTGGTGCTCTGTGTCTGTCATTGTTAGTTTTCTTGCTGGGAAGGGATCTTAGACTTATACAACATAGTTTTATCTAGAGCTTTATCTAGCATCTCCTTTCCATATGGAGATAAGGGGAAAGGAGGGCCCTGGAAGAAGCAGCTAGGTGGTGCAGTGGGTCTGGAGTCCAGAAGACCTGAATTCAAATCTAGCTGTGTGACCCAGGGCAAGTCGCTTAACTCTGTTTGCCTCCATCTCCTCATCTGGAAAAAAGAAATGCTAAACCACTCCAATAGTTCTGCCAAGAAAACACTCCCAAAGAGTTGGATATGACTGAAAATTGACTAAACTGAACTTAAGATCTGCAAAAAACTTTTCATGTCTCCTTTGATCCTCAAAATCACCATAGCAGGAAGGTGCTGTTATTATCACGATTTTATAGATGAGGAAACTGAGGCAGACAGAGGCCAAATGACTTGTCCAAGGTCACATATCTATTAAGTGTTTGAGACCAGAATTGAACGCAAGTCTTCCTGACTCCAGGTCTGGCCCCTGATCCACTGTACTGCTGAGCTGGAAGGGATTGCACAGGTTATTCAACCCGTTTTTTTTTTTTTAAACAAGGAAATTGAGAAGTAAAATGACTTAAGATCATAGCTTTAGAGCTGGAAAGGAGTAGAGGTCATCTGGTCCAACCTACTCATTTGGAAAATGAGAAAACTGATGCCCAGAAGGGTTAATATAAAGCTTTTTTGAAAAACTTAGAGCATTATGTTGTTATTAATATTATTAATTATTCAAGATCAAGGCTTAGGCGTTCTCAGAAACCGGGTCCAAGATTCCCATTTTGGCGTTGCTCTCTGCCTAGAAAAAAAGCAATGAGAACTGCAAGAAATTAGCATCCAAAATGAAAACTCAGGCAGCAGTTTTAGTAACCCTTTTGGTTTACTTTGTAACTTTGGCCCCAGCTGGTTTCTTGTTGAAGAGTTCTTTTACAGCCTGATGTAACAGATTTGTTCAGTCCACAATTGCTATGAATTTCTTTATTGAATCCATGTTTTTTCCCCCTTTAACTGTCTTACCTTTCTGGATGCTGTATGACCAACATTCTTATCCTAACCAAGGTACCTGAAGATAATATAGTCAATTGATAGAAAGATTGCAATTGCCACAGTTGGGGGAGAGGAAAAAAGGGAGGGGGAGGGGCGAAAGGAAATCACACACAAAAAAATCTCTTTATCTTGTAACTGAAAAATATGGGGAGCATTTTCCTTGCCCTCCTCTGAGAGGACTCCAAGCCCAAGGAATGCACTTGAGGACAAATCAGTCATCCCCTTCTCTGAAGAGCTTTGTTTGATCATTCTTCAGCTGAGTTACCTTCACATGTGAATTCTGTCCTTTGCCTCTAGATACAATTAGTTTGACATCTTCTGGACTATCCCCCTTGGCTCTGGGAAGGTTCTAGAGTACTTGAGTTCCTCTAGAATGTCCATAATGGGAGAGTGATGTCAAGTTAGAAGATAAGTTCCTAGAAGCCAGGACTCCCTTAATGGAGCCCAAGGTCTTGTTCCCATGCTGGGGCTGCCATATTACACTGTCAATTCATTGAGCCTGCATTCCACTAATATCACCAGACCTCTTCCAGACAGACTTTTGTCTAACCATCCTGAAGTTAGGTGACTTCAATCTGAATTTCAGTTTTGCTATTTATTTACTTGTATAACTGTGCACAAGTCACTATACCTCTCTGGGCCTCAGTTTACCCATCTGCAAAATGAGACTAGATGGTCTCTAAGTTCCTCCCAGCTCTAGATCAAGTGTCCTATGACGCTTGGTTTGGGGTAAGCCAGACTCAGGCTGGCATCCTCTTTAGATTCAGTGTTGGATTGAAATGAGGCAGTCTTAGGTCATTCTACAGCAAGCAAAAGGAGGTTTACTTGACTATGGTATACAAAGAATATTCAACAAGGGGAAGGGAAGGAAAGAAGCATTATTAAGCACCTACTGTATGCCAGGGATGAACAGCTAGGTTGCTCGGTGGATGCCAGAATGGTGAATGCCAGACCTGGAGTCAGGAAGACTCATCTTCATGAGTTCAAATCTGGTCTCAGACAATTTCTGGCTATGTGACCCTGGACAAGTCACTTAACTCTGTTTGCCTCAGTTTCCTCATCTGTAAAATGAGCTGGAAAAGGAAATGGCAAACCACTCCAGTATCTTTGTCAAGAAAACCTCAAAAGGGGTCACAGAGAATCAGGTAAGACTAAAAAATGATTTATCAACCTTAGATATTTACACAAATTTTGAAATTTATAACTGTAAGACCTGTGATTTCAACAACATATACTGAGCACTGTTCAACAAAGGGAACAAACATTAAGTGCCTACTTTATGTCAGTCAGTTTGCCAAGTGCTTTACAAACAGTGCCTTATTTGATCTCCACAACAGCCTGGGAGGTAGGTGCTGTTATTATCCCCATTTTATAGTCGAGGAAACTGAGGCAGATGGGGGTTAAGTGACTTGCCCAGGGTCACACAGCTAGTGAGTGTTTGAGGCCAGATTTGAATTTAAGTATTCTAGAATCTTTCCAGAGCCAAGGGAGATAGTCCAAAAGATTCAAAACTAATTGTATTTGGAGGCAAAGGACAGAATTCACACTCAAGGTAACTCAACTGAAATAGATTTCAACTGATGCTTTATGCACTGTACCATTTAGCTGTCTCTATATTCAACAAGGGTACTCCAGGGCCCTCCTTTTCCCTCATCTTCATATGGAATGTTTGGCCAACAGGATAGAATCGGAAGGGCCTTGGGTGACCAGGAAGCCACGTCAATATGGCCTGAGGAAGTTGCCGTACCGCTCTGGGTCAATCAAGACTATGACTCAACTTTATCATCTTTCAGGAGAAAAAAAAAAGCCTCACCCATGTGGTAGGAAGGGGAGTGGGTTGGGGTAAACAGAGGTGTTAGCACACCCTGGACAAGTCATTACCTGTTCTAGATCTCAGTTTTACCATGTGTAAAATGAGTCTTCTCAGATGCTTTCCATCTCTGGATCTGTGATCCTAAAGGCCACATGCTCCATGGTTATTAGACATGCATGGTCAGTGAATTACATATATATTACCGTACAATTTTTTTATTCAGACAAGCTAAGCATATCTAGGGAAATTCTAGAGGAAGAGGAATTAGAAAAAAAAAGAGGGGAACTAGGTAGCCAGTCAATAAGCATTTATTAGGCACCTACTATGTGCCAGGCAATGTGCTAAGCACCAAGCTAAAAGGCAGTCCCTGTCCTCAAGGAGCTTACAGTCAGGAAGCTGTTTGGAGAGATTTTTGAATTTGCTGAATCCTAAATTTAGGAAGGCCTGGGAAGCTGGGCCTCCCCCTTCTTTAGCAGTAACTCCTGATGACATGGCCTGGGTGTTACTGGATTCCTTGGCTGATACATGACCCTGCTCGTAGGTGTAGAAAACCAGTGCAGCTGATCATGGTATGTTCACCTTAGGTGAATAATAATTATAGTAGCTGGCATTTGTATGCTGCCTTAACGTTCACTTTACAAATCTTATTTGATCCTCACGATGAATCTGGGATATAGTTGTTATTATTATCTCCATTTTACAGATGAGAATACTGAGACTGATAAAGGTTATATGACTTGCCCGGGGTCACATAGCTAGCTAATAAGCGTCTAAGGCAGGATTTGAACTTAGATCTTCCTGACTCTCAGTCCCACACTCTACCCACCACGCCACCCAGCTACCTCTAAAGACAACATTTCTCCCTCTTCAGTATGTTATTCTCTTGCTGAAGATTGACGAGTGGAGGAAGTCATTGAGAAGGGGAAGAATAGTACCAGTAAAAATTCAGACATAGAAAGGTAGGGAGCCAAGCAGGCAACAAGCATTTATGAAGTGCTTACTGTGTACCAGGCACTGTACTAAGTGATGGGGATACAGATAAAAGCAAAAACACAGTGCCTGCCCTCAAGGAGCTTACATTTTAATGGGAGTAGATGACACTTGTAAAGGGGCTGAAGAGGGTGGTCCCTGGGGGTTCAGAGAGAAGGATAGTAGTGGCACCGGAGAGTCAGAAGCCCAGCTTGAAGAGGAGCAAACCATGGGCTGATTCTCCCAAAATACAGGCCTTCAGAGGAGAACCATTGAAGTTTCTTGAGCAGGGGAGTAATCTGGTCAATTATACTTGAGGGAAATTGTTTAGGAAGTTAATTGGAAGATGTATGGGAAGGGGAGAGACATGGAAACAGAGAGTCAAATTAGAAGGTTATTTCCAATTATCTAGGCAGTCTGGTTGTGATGGGAGGGGAGAAGAGGAGACAGTTGTGAGATGTTATGGAAGTAGAATCACCAAAATCAGAAACTGATTAGATATGGGGGTTGGTGACCTTTCTAGACTTTGGTTTCCTGCTCTGTAAAATGAAGAGGTGAGATTAGCTCATCTGAAGCTCTGTCTAATGTTAGTAGAAATCAGGATTTAAAATGTGTCAGCTTCAACAGCCCCAACAGACAGTGGTTGCTTCGCAGATGAGAGTTATCTGAGCAATCCTTTCTCCCCTGCTTTTTATCTGCTCTTGGTATGACAGGTCTGAGAGACAACGCATCCTCTTTCCCTGAAGAAAGCTTGCATTTGAGGCATGCATGGCTTACTCTTTTAGGGCTGTAAACTGCACTGCTTCACTTCCTCCTGATAAGTGAGCTCTTCTGTTAACATCCAATGCCTAGCCTAAAACTGGTCTTTATCCTTAGCTTGCTTCGTCTTCCACAATGGGAAACTGGGATACCATGCCCAGATTTCTTCTATAGACTACCATTCATGGAATCATAGATTTGGAGGCTAGGTGGTGCAATGGATAGAGAGCTGGGCCTGAAGTCAGGAAGACTCATCTTCCTGAGTTCAAATCTGACTTCAGACACTTACTAGCTGGGTGACCCTGGGCAAGTAACTTTATCCTGTTTGCCTCAGTTTTCTCATCTGTCAAATGAGCTGGAGAAGGAAATGCAAACTACTGCAGGATCTTTGCCAAGAAAAACCCCAGAAAGGGGTCACGAAGAGTCAGACACAACTGAAAAATGACCAAACAATAGCATGTATGCCTATACACATATATGTACATGTATACATGAATATATGTATATACACATCTATACACACATACATATACATATACTTACTCCTTCAAAAGTCTAGTATAATTTTAAGCTTTAATATCTTAAACTGCATTAAGATTTTTTGGATACCTTGCATATCTACACACACACATATGTATGTGTATATACCCACAGGTACACATATATACATACACTGTTGATATTGTTCAGTTGTTTCACTTTTGTCTGACTCTTTGTGACCCCATTTGCTGTTTTCTTGGCAGAGATACTGGAGTGGTTTGCCATTTCCTTCTCTATCTCATTTTACAGATGAGAAAACTGAGGCAAATAGAGTTAAGTATCTTGCCCAGGGTCACATAGCTAGTAAGTATAAGAGGCTAGATTGGAACTCAGATATTCCTGACTCCAGGCCTGGCACTCTATCCATTTTGCCACCTAGCTGCCTGATACATCCATTATATGCACATACATATGCATTATGTGTTTATATGTATGTGTATGCATTTGTATATATACACCATATCTATGTATAGATATAAGTGCTATCCTAGTTAATTGTTTGAAAAGCGGGATATAAATGTACATATACACAATACACACATATGTAAGTGTCTATGTGTGTGTGTGTATTATATATATATATATATATCTTGACTAGTTAAACTTAGTTTATTGAAAGTTTAGCATGAATGCCCCCCTTTTTACTGTGAATCACATATATGTCCCTCTTCTCTAAGCACTTGCCTCAGTAATTTTTTTTTTTTTGCCATAGACAAATAGTCATTGACAAATATTCCAAGCTTGGCCATAATTGCCTCACTTAAAAAAAGCCTTATTCCCAATCAAACGTGCTTGCGGACCTATCTTCAGTGCAGGACTACTCCTCGAGGTTGGCTCTTTCCCTCCATTGAGATTATGCCTTTATTTCACTGTAGGATTAAGAGCCCAAAGGGAACATTAAAGACAATCTGGTCCAGTTTTCCCATTTTACAGAAGTAAAACTGACTAAGAAATAAGAAAACAATAAGATTAAATGACATCATCAAAGAACCATGTGATGGGGGAGGCAATATGTTATAGCTCAGGAATTTCAAATTAAAATAGAAATGGTGGCCATTAAATCATATATAAGGAGTCCTGCAGGCTGCATATTGACTTAAAAAACACATTTTAACATTATCTGTCTTTTATTGTATTTATATTTACTTTTAAAAACCATTGCCCAATTATATTTTAATCTGATTTGGCTGCACTTGGGAGTGTGCAGTCCTCAATGGCCCTTGGACCCTGTGATTGACATGTCTGGTGCAGTAGGTAGAATACCAGAAGTCTGGGTTAATCTGACCTCAGAATCATCAAGTAGCTGTGTGGCCTTGGGCAAACCACTCACCCCCTCTGAGTCTCAGTCAAATGAGGGACGTTGGATTTGATCCCTACTTTGCTCCCTTCTAGCTACAAGTCTATGACCCTGTAAGAGAGAATGGGCTGGTGATGTGTCAAGGGTGACAGGTGACAGATGGACACCAGAATATCACTGGTACCCATGCCAATGTCGGGGTAAGCAAGGAAATCCTCCGGCTTGTTGGGTAACCCTTCTGGTGAACTGATTGGAGGTCCTGGATGAGCCCTAGAGGATTAGAAGAGGGGTTGGTCTCTAATGTTATTGGGATCCTGGAATGATGACTCCAGAGATGTAGCTGAAGTGGACCTCTCAGGCCCTCTAGTCCAACCCAACCCACTCATTGGAACAGATGGAGAAACTGAGACCCACAGACCGACAAAGGCGGTCAGCATCAGAGGCAGGATATAAACTCAGATTGCCTGGCTTCACTGCCAAGACTTTTTCCAGTATTACATCTGTGTTTTTTCTAAACTGATATAAGATCAAAGGTTCATTTGAAGGAAAGAAACTGAGAACCCGCCCAAAGACGTTCAGCTATTCACTCAAGGTTATGTAAGCAGTAAATTATAGCTCTCGGGTTCAAACCTAGCCTTTTGACTCTAATTCCAGAGGTTTTTCCTCAACGTCAGGCTATAGATACAAAGATCGATAGAGAAAGGAAATGACTTACCTAAGGTCATTCTGGGAGTGAGTAGTGGAACAGTAATACCACCTAGACTTTTGATCAAACTTCCTCAGTTGTAGGTTTTTGCTTGTTTGCTTTTCAGTTTGAAGAGGTAGGCTGCTCATAAACAATGGAACACATTTGGATAATCACTCAACACACTTTTTAAAAAAAATAATGTTTTATTTTTTCCCCACTTAGCTGTAAAAACTTTTTTTTAAAGTTTTGAGTTCCAAATTCAATCCCTCCCTCCCCTACCCCCTCCCTGTCTGATATCCATTATAAGTCAACACACCTTTGTTAAGCACTTCCAATGTCTTAGGCACCACGCTTGTTACTGGGAATACAGAGACAAAAGTGACATCTTCCTGGTTCTCAGAAAGCTTGCATCCTAGTGGTTAGACACAGACACATGCTATCTCTTGACTACATCTCACACAGAGTTTTGGGATACACTCCCTGGAAGGGGATCCTCCATGTCTTCCTAATGGGGTGGCTATGCGTGGCCTACCTGGTGCAGGAACATCTCAGCAAAGCAGAGTTTGAAAAGATTTGGGAAGGAGAGCCTGGATGAAGATGATTCCATGAACTGGTCCATTATGACCTCATGTCTATTATTCCAGAAAAATGTCTTGAGTAGAGGGAAACCGTGTCAATTTAATTTAATTCAATTTAATTAAATTCAAAATGTATTCATTGAGCACTGTCAGTCAGCAAATAAGCATTTGACAAGTGTTAACTCAGAGCACTCTGCCAGACTCTGGGGATAAAAAGACAAAGAAGGAAACATACCTGCCCTCAGAAAGCTTACCTTCTAATGGGAGAGACAAGTACATATATAAGGATATACAGAATAAATATAAAGGGGGTTAATTCAAATAAAAATTAACAATGGTAGCTGTGGTGGAGGGAGTATGTCTACTGAAGCATGCAAAAGGTACAATCTACATCAATGAAGCCAGTAGCCACACTAAAGCCTGACATATAAGCAAATTAAAATAGCTTTGTTGTACCTCTCTCCTCTATCCTCTTCCCTTCTCCCACCATAGTTAGGTGGGTCATAGGGTCATTAATACACTCAATCAACCAACCAATTAAAAAGCATTTATTAATGTTTGCTGTGTGCCAGGCCTGATGCTAAGAGCTTGAAAGATACAAAGAAAGGCAAAAAATGTTTCTTGCTGTCAAAAAACTCCTAGTCCAATGGGGAAAACAACATACAAACAACTATGTATAAACAACATTACATACAGGACAGATTAGAGATAATCAATAGGGAGAATGCTGAGTGTTTAGGGGAATTGGGAAAGGCTTTTGGTAGAAGGTAATCCTAGGAGGGAAAGCCTGTAATAATTACAGAAGACCTGGAAAGGCCTCCTATAGAAGACATCCTTTGAGCTAGGTCTTGAAAGAAATCAAGGATTCTAATAGGCATAAGTGAGAAGGAAGAGCATTCCAGGAAAGGAGGAGAGCCATTGCAAAGGTACAGAGAAGGGAGAAAATGGCCGTGATGATGATCAATCATTTAGTAAGGGCTTGTATTATTAGTGAGAAACCCTGCTAGGTGCTGAAGATACAGTTATAAACAAGAAAGAAAGATCATTCCTGCCCTCAAGGAGTTTACCTTCTAATAGAGAAAGACAGTGCATAAAAGGGAGCTGGGAAGGAGGTGGGAAAAGATCTGAGCATTGTGGAGGTGATTGGGAAATGTCTGAGAAGTGATGTGGAGGCCTGGTTTGGGATGAGATAAGAGGAAGGCTCACTTAGCAGATCTGTGGCTCCTGGAAGAACATCCAAGATTCCAATGGGAAGATGAGGAGGAGAATGGTCAGAGGGGAGTCAGTGTAATTTGGAAATGAATGGGAAGTGATATAGAGGTCTAGCTCCGGGAAAGATGAGGTGAGAGATCACCTATTAAAACTTTCAGAGAGATGGAATATCTTACACAAGGGACCACATGTAGGCCAATATGGCAGCACTACAGGATGGACCAGAAGCCATACTTAAACCTGGATCTTCCTGAAATAAGAGCTAGCTCTCAACCCACTATCTCCCACTGTCTTTCATACCTTTATTTTTTAGATAACACACGCACACACGCGCGCACACACACACACACACACACACACCATAGTCTTAGAACTGAAAATTCCAGAGGAAACAACCCTTGTTGGGAGCAGGCCAATGGCAAGCAATGGGTCTTTTTAATGCCTGGCTGATATGAATATAGAACTTTTAGAAAATAATGGGAGGAAATTAAATGCAATTTTCTCCTCTGAACCTTCTTTCATTTGACCGTTCTTTTCTGAGACTCATCTACAGCTGGGTATGTATGCCAGATTCTGAAACACAGAATCTTTGAGCTTACTAAAGAGGAAAATCACAGCATACTCCTCTCTTAAAATTGGGCACAAACAAATTTAAGATAATCAGACTAGTGGCAGCTTATTTTAAATGGAATTTAAGAATATATCACAAATAACTCATGTTCCTCCAACAATAATTTAAGAATGAAAGATAAATTTGGCTGCTTAAGTGAGACATTTGGTGACTTTGAGCTTTTAAATTATGGAATAGGCACCAATTTTCATTGGTGGAGGGACTTTTTTTATATTGGTGGAATCTGTGGTCTAGACCCAATACAAAAACAAAACCTAGGAAATGTTGAGGAAGAGATCATTAACAACTGGGGTTGGGGGTGGGATGGAGGGAGGATCCAGATGGGCCTCCTGGAGAAACTGACACCTGAACTGAATTTTGAAGAAAGCTAGAATTTCTAAGAGGGGGAAGTGAGGAGGGGGTGAATGGAAGGCATGGGAAACAGCCAGTACAAATGCTTGGAAATAGGAGGTTGAATTTTTGTATAGAGTATAGCTAGCAGATTAATTTGACTAGAACAGAGAGATTGGGAAAGGAAATAATATGAAATAAGAGGGGAAAGGTAGATGGGAGCCTTGATCACTAAAGGATTGACTGCTAAATGAATTTTTTTTCTCCCCTGTTTCCTTTTATTTTTATCTGCTAGGTTAAAAAAAAGATGGGGTCACCATTTGCCTTGGTGGAAGGAGTATCCATACCATGAAATTGGCAATTACTTGAATATTAGGTATTATATGAATGATTGAGAATGAATGGATGGACGGATGGATGGATAGGTGAGTGAATGGATGGAGATAGCATGGTTCTGTGGAAAGCATGCTGTATTTGAAGTCACAGGCCATGGGTTCAAATCTCAACTCTGCCATTCCTACCTACGTGATGCTGGGCACAACTCTGGGCTTCAGTTTCCTCATCTGTAAAACTGAAGGCTCAGATTAGATAGATAACCTAGAAATAATTCTAAAGCTATGGTCCTAAAAAAGATTTTGATATATAATTATTGGGTGAAAACTTAGTTACCTATAGACCTCTTTCTTGTAATTTAAGAACATCACCATGCTTTATTTCTCATTGGAATCATAAAATAGCAGAAACTTGGAGTTGGAAGGGAATTTATAGATAAACTAATCCTACATTTTTTGGATGAAGAAACTGCAGAGAGGTGGAGCAACTTGTCTGAGGTCACACAAAAAAGTTCATGACTCAAGCAGAACTCCTGGCTTCCAGCTCCATTTTCTAGAATGTAAGCTCCTCAAGGGCTTTTTTGTTTGTTTGTTTGTTTTTTTCCTTGAATTCCTAGTGCCTAGCACTGACTCAATACTTGTTGAATGAATCTTCACCAATAAATAAACCAAAATGCCGTGAAATAGAAGACAGATCAAGCAAAAAAAAAAAATCCAAATTATTAAGTCAATTATTTGAGGGCTATTATTCTTGTTATTTATATCATCTAGAATTTAGGAAAGTGAAGTTTAGTTTTAGTGAAAGGAACACCCGATTGTCCTTGACATTTTCTAGGCTTTTTGGAAATATGGCTTTGTCAAGACTTGTGATGGGAACTTAGAGAGAATGACTGAAAAACTGTTAGGATGCTTAGGGAATGTTTCTCTAGAGTTGAAGGGTACCTCTGGTGGAGCCAGGTCCACCTCCTCATTATAAAGATCTTGGGAGTGAAGTGATTTGCCCAAGGTCACCCAGGTTGTAAACCTCAGAGATAAGATTTCAGATCAGGTCTTTTGACTCCAGGGTTAAGGCTTTTTTCCACTGTGAGCATTTTCTCCAGCCTCTGATGTGTGGAAATTATTTGATGGATTGAAAAGTAAATAGTTACCAAGCAAGTCTGGCTGGTTTTATTGCTGGTCAAAGAGAGGCAGCGTGCTGTGCAAAACTTAATATGTTATATAAATAGCAGCTTTCTTCATCTCTGAGAAGCAGTGCAACATAGCCTATATGGAGTCAACCTCAAAGTCAGGAGATGCTGGGTGTGAATCCTGTTTCTTATGGCCCTGGGGACTGTCAGCAGTTGTCTTGACTTTTGTTCTGGACTTCCATGGCTCTGGAGGAGAGAGTGAGGCTCTGCTCTGCCTCACTTAAATCTAATGCACATGCAAGTCATGACTTCTTGGTCCAGTTACAATGGCCCTGGGTAAATCACTTAATCTGTTAGTGTTCTAGGAAGCTCTATAAAATGCTAATTAGCAGAGCTGGTACTGGTCTGAACTGGATAGAGGTGGCTTAGTCACTGGGAGTTCCTTATACCAGTGAAATCAGAGAGCTGATCAAGAAAAAAAATAGTAATTATTGGTGATATAAAGAAGCAGTGACATTATGAATAGTCAGCCTTAGAGTCAGAAAGGCCCTGGGTTCAAGTCTTGCTTGATGTCTGCTGTCTCTGATGAGATGAGCTAATCACTTAACATAATTCTCTAAAGATTGCTACCTTTCTGAGTAGGTGTAGGCCTAGTATTGATAGAGGGGGTTTCCTCTTTGGAAGTTCTTTGTACCAGTGAAATCACAGGTCCAGTTCACATCTCACTGATGGTCAATGTCAAGTTTTTAACAAAATATATATGTGTGTGTGTGTATGCACACACACACACACACACACACACACACACACATATATATATATATACAGAGAGTTAGTTCACAGGCCCCCAGGTTAAGAATATAGATACACATACATATTATATATGTAAACTTAATATATGCATATAATTTTTGATAAATGCATTTCAATATGAGTGGTTTCATTGGTCAGCTGATGCGTGCTATTTGATACATTTAAAATTGTGATTCTGAGAAGGGGGTCTGTGGACTTCACTACACTGCCAGGACATAAGCAAGGTTAAGAACCCCTGGGTTAAAGGAAGTCTTCTTTAAGGAATCTACTCCCTCTAATGAAGGGAATGGTGGATGGGAGAGGGGGCCAGAAAGGGGACTTGGTGTAATATGTGAGAAAATGTTCAATTGAAGAGGTTTTATAACAGTTTCACAGCTTTGAGGCAACCAAAATTGAGATGGAAAGTCCTCTTAAAGAAAAAAAAAAGGAAATACAATGAGGCTGTTGGAAATCCAAGTCCTTCATTTCAGGGACTGGGGAGTGGGGTGGGAAGGGGTGAAGAGATTGTCCATTCAGTTCTTTTGTCCTTTTGTGCTCCAAAGTTGGAAGGGAAAGTCCAAAGCTATCTGATGCTCAGGGTATATTTCACACCCTTCCCCCACCCCCATTTGTCAATTGAAAACTCACTACTCAGAAAGCTCAGTTCTGGGTATAGTAGAGCAGACAGGCTTTTTGGAAAGTCCTTATTAACTAGCCTTTCAGCCCCCTCTTTCCCCTTCCCCCTGTCCAACAAGAAGATTATGGAGCAAGGCCTCAGCTGAAAATGGGTTGCTAAGGCTTGGCCTGATTGTCATTTACAGAGGGGCTGGTTATTTCCAAGTGGTATTAAAGAAAAAAAACATATCCCAAACTATGCATAAATGGAAGAAAAGATTAGGTTGCAACAAAAGAGCACAAACCAGGCTTAACTAAGACAGCCCCCTTATTCCTGCTTCCCCAGCAAGTTTGGAGGTGGTAGGTGAGGTAGTAGAATGGGGTGGGGTTCGGGGACAGCATTCAAAGCCTCCCTTTCCCTCCCCTTTGCCTAGGTCTCTGTAATTGCTAAGAAATAAAGCAAACAAAAAAAAAATCAAATCGAGCGTCCTTTTCATGGTCTAAACGGCTTTTTTTTCACTGGAGATCCTGGGAGGCACGTTTGTTTGGCCCAGCTCCCCTCCACCCCCGTCCCCTCAGTCCCCCCCCCAAGCAGCCCAGCCTATGTCAGACAATTGATCTCCCCGATAACCAGGCCTACAAGCCCGGTGGCTGGAATTAACTGTTACACCAATAAGCAAAATGATGGAGGAGGTTTTTTTTTTTCCTTTCCATCACCGCTGGCCTTTGCTTTTAGTGTGCCAGCTGGCATTATGGCCATGAAAAAAGAGGAGAGAGAGGAAAAAAGGGGGGCGATGGGAGAGAAAGCTACTGCAGGTTACAATGTTGACCAGGCTGGACTACTTTCACTCGATCACACTGTTTGGGGCTCTCTTTGAAGTATTTAAAAAAAAAAAGTCCTGATATAATGAAATGCGCTGGCTTTTGGCTAATGGCTGGGAAAGTACACACCCTCCCCTGAACTCTTCTTGAAGGCTATTGAACAGCAAGGTGTTAGTATCTGCCTGGGGCAGGGTGGGTAGGAGCCCCAGCGTGGGTCTGGGCTGGCTCTGGACTTCTGGCTGAGCTATAGGCGGGCTGTTGTTTTCCTTTCTTGAATGAGGGGTGGTGTGTGGACCCTAAGACCGAAGAAGAGAAATACCTGTCAAGTCATCCTTGTAGACTTGGAGTTGGAACCAGCCCTCTGCAAACAGGTAAATCAAGGACTTAAGGGGTCACACCACAGAAGCTGGCATCATCTGAGGTGGCTTGGGAGCTGTTCCCATTGTTATCTAGCAGTGAGAGATGACTTTTTACAAAGAGTTTTGCAGTTTAGGGTCAAAGGTTTAGAGCTGGAGGGGAGCTTTGAGGTCCAACTTCCTTATTTTGCAGATGAGGAAACTAAGGCACAGAGAGGTTAAGTGAGGTGCCTAGAGTCAGTCAACAATTTATTAAGCACATAGTGGGGATACAAAGGAAGAGAAAAACACAACCCTTACCCTCAAGGAACTCACATTTTAATCAGGTAAATAACATGCAGATAGATAAAAAATACAAAAAGAAAAAAAAATATGACAAATAGCAGGCAAAAAAATCTTGTACACGGGGGACATGCAGCATAAATGTGAAGTAACACAACCAACAAATATATCGAGGTGGATTTTGAACCTTGGTCTTCCTGACTGTCTTCCTGGCCCTATCTGGGGTCTTGGCAAAGATACTGGAGTGGTTTGCCATTTCCTTCTCCAGATCACTTTACAGATGAGGAAATGGAGGCAAACAGGGTGAAGTGACTTGCCCAGGGTCACACAGCTGTCTGAGGCTGGATTTGAACTCAGGTCCTCCTCACTCCAATCCTGGTATTCTATCTACTTCGCAACCTAGCTGCTTGGAAGTGTCCATTTCCAACTCCATTTTATATGATGAAACCAAGACCCAGAGAGGTTAAGAGGAGGGAAGCAGCCAGGCCACGATTCACAACCACGTTCTGTTGTCTCCAAGTCCAGTTCGGTTTCCAGCTGGGCTAAGCCCTCGGGCTGGTAGTGAGGAGGCTGAAGGATACAGCAGGGAAATGTTGGACAAGAATTTCAAGATGATTGAGTATGGGTTCCCCTGGAAGCTGGAAAGTAGTTGTTTTGCAACTATTTGCATCCTAAGATTGTTTTGAGGTTAAAATGAAAACAATATATGTAAACATGGAAAGCTCAGGCAGTATAATACATAGCAAGATGCTTGATGAATGTCAGTTGTCTTGACTTAACTAATAGTACTGGGCTTGTATTGGTCTAAGTTGGACACACAATACCTTATCTCCCACACTTGGTTCTTAGCACCGTGCCTAGAGCAAAGTAGGTGTTTACTTTGTGTTTATTGACTGACTAATAATAGCTGACAACTATACAGAGCTCTAAGGTTTGTTAAATGCTTTATACATCACCACAACCCTTTGTGGTAGGTGCTATTATTACTATGCCCATTTTATAGATAAGGAAACTGAGGTTGGGAAGTCAAGTGATTTGCTTGCCTAGGGTCACTTGGCTAGCGATTGATGGAGGATGCAAAACTCGATTCTTCCTGACCTGAAGTCCAGTATTCACCATCATCAACTACCTCAGAAAGTTATTGTGTAAATCTTTGGAAATCTTACAGAAGTAGGAAGTTTCCTATCTAGGAGGTCTTCAAGTGGGAATTGCAATGACCATTTGTCAAAAAATGTTTTAGATGAGTGGGGTTCAAGGGAGGGGGAGTTGACATAGGTGCCCTATAGAAGTCCTGCCAGCTCTAAAACTTTGGTCTTATGATATAAATGCATCAAATATGCATACACATAGATAGATCTATATACATGTACATAATACATGTAATTGTGTCTGTCTTAGGTTAATATGATTGTGCAAAACAGCTTCAAGAGGAACCCAGATTCAATCATCTTGAAATTCTTGTCCCACATTTCTTTGCTATATCCTTCAGTCTCCTCACTACTAGCTCCAGGGCTTCGCCCAACTATAAACAAGGACTGTATTTTAAAATGCCCCCAGGGAATCTATTGTCCTTGCTGTTCCAGACACAGTAGGGTGGAAGGTGGAGGAAATCTCGAGATAAGCATCCTTCCTCTGATTTTTTCCCCCCATTCTCCTGGTCATTTTAGCAGATCTCAAAAGTTCCAGACTGATATTACCGAAAGTTGACTACTTATCTGAGTTAAAAAGGAATGTGGATTATCCAAATCTTTTTGCCAAAGCCCCCTTGCCTTGGTTGGTTTTAAAACATTTTTCCTGTAGGCTATGGACCGTATTTTTATTTCAATCTCATCCTGTTTGTCATTGAAGACCGCTGGTGACCTAGTCCATATATCTCTCCACAGTGTAGATTTAAGATTCTAACCCTCTTTCTTTTGGCAAGGTTTTTAACTGCATCTATTCTCTTGGATGACCGCTATGCAATTAAATTCAGTTCCCCGGTGTTTCATCGGAAAGAGTCAAAGGAGGCAAAGAATAGCTTCCAAAACCCAGCTCTTTCACTTACCACCCTTGTGACCATAGACAGATCACTTAAATTCTTTGGTCTCAGTGTTGTCATCCATAAAATGAGGTGGCCCCTAGGCAGCTGGGTCTTGAAGTAGATAGAGATATTTGTAAATCACTTAGCGTGGTACCTGGCACTTAGTAAGTAATTAATAAATATTCATTTCCTCTCCCAGCTCTGAATCTTCAATCCTATCGAATGTTCCTTTATTAAGCACCTATTATGTTCAATAATAATAATACCTAGTGTTTATATGATGCTTTAAATTTTACAAGGAGCTTTCTATACTTTTTCTCATTCTGTCTTCACAGTACCCCTGGGATAATAGATTCTATTGCTGTTGCCATTTTACAGATGAGAAAACTTGCTAAAGTTTAGGGGTACTGGGGTCCCAAAATCACAACAAGCGGGTCCTGTGTGAGTGAATTCAATCCAAGCCTTCTTTCAGCCAAAGACAAGGTTTATTAGAACATCTGCCATATGGGCCAGACTCTTAAGGAATCTAAGCATTTGTGTCGCTAATACACCCTGGCCAGATCTTAAGAATCTGAGCATTGGCTAGATTATAAGAATCTGGGCACCTAAATGGAGACAAGATTGACCTTATATACAGAAAGACTATGAGAGGAATCTAGGAGTGGCCAAGTAGTTTGGAGTGACTGGAGGAGGGGTCTAAGGAAGATCTGGATGGGAGTGGCCAGTAAACTGGGGTGAATGGAATACCAGGACCTGGACCACTGGCCAAGGGAGAATGGAGTCTAGATAGGAGTTAGGCCAGGACCCATCTGGAGGTAATAGTCAATGGAAGGCTAAGGAATTGGGAGATTGGGTGTAGGCCATAATGAAAGGCCAGTTAATAGGATTATATTCTCAGGCAAACTCGAGAGACTTGGCCACATGGGAAATTCCAGGGTTTTTCTTTTTTTTGGGTCCAGATCCCATCCTCATCAAACTGAGGCTGAGAAAGATTAAGTGACTTGTCCAAAATCATAGGAGTAGTAAGTATCTGAAGTAGGATTTGAGCCCACGCCTTCCTGACTCCAAGTTGAGTACTGTGTCCCTAGCTGCCTTAAGACAATATGTTAGGTCATGGAGGAAACAAGGATGAAAGCAAAGTGGCTGCTACCTTAAAGAGAGTTAAATTTTTATCAGGTAATGAAGTGAGCACAGGCGTGCGTGCGTGTGTGCGCACACACACACACAGAGAAAGAAATATGGTCCATGTTAGAATGAGAAAAATACAAAATACACATTGGTCAAGCCAAGGCATGAGAGGTTAGGGATGGAGAGAATTCCTCCAGCTAGGGAACAGCCATGAGAATGAGGGAAGGGCTCACTTGGAGGCCACAGCATCAAAAATGTGTCTTGAAGGAGAAAGATTTCAACTGGGAGAGATGCTGAGAGTGTCCATTCTACAA
The DNA here is from genome assembly GCF_003287225.1 of Phascolarctos cinereus. Classification (NCBI taxonomy): domain Eukaryota; kingdom Metazoa; phylum Chordata; class Mammalia; order Diprotodontia; family Phascolarctidae; genus Phascolarctos; species Phascolarctos cinereus. The sequence continues at coordinate 261,025,585 of NW_027555514.1, read as the reverse complement.
GATGGAAGGGTGCAGTAACTTTCATTCAAGAGAGAAGAAATAAGAGATCACTAGACTCCTGAAAATGAATTCTAGAAGCGCCATCCAAAAAAGAAAATCAAGTTTTGTTTTTACATCATTGTTATTTCCAGATATATTTACAACTCACCTCCCGTAAGGAATCCTCACCTCAAAACAGTTGAGCAAATGCAGCTAACCCAGTCTTTTCTGAGAGTTTCTGCAATATTCTGCATCTGTACTGCCCTACCTTTGGACTGAAAGGAAGGAAGTATATTTCATTATCTGTTTTATGACTGAGATTTGTCATTATAATTATATTAAACTGAGTTTGGTGGCCTTTTAGGGTGGTTTTTAACCATCTAGTCATCGATTCAGGCCCTCTCATTGTCTGCCTGGACCACTGACCTACTCCTCATCCACAATAAATCTAAGACTTGGACTCCATACCTGGATCTTCCAGAATTGAGTCTCTGAGGAATTGAATTCCCTCATCTTTGGAGCTCTTGCCCTAGGGCCCAATCCAGTTGACTGGTGACATGAAAACCACTCCATTTACTAGCCTTCCACACCAGACCGTGCTTAAGCTTCCTATGACATCTAGCAATCCTTCCCTTTACACCTCCCAAAAACAAAACACTGGCTCCCTGGTCACCATTGACCTAAACATTTTGTCTTTCCCTGTTAGAATGTAAACTTCTTGAGGACAGGTACTGTCTCTCTTTTTAAAAAAAAATCCCAAAGCTTAGCATAGTGCCTGGAACATAGCAGGCACTTAATTTTTTTTTCCCATTAAATGAGATAATATTAAATATTAAATGAGATCGTATTTGTAAAGTACTTAGCATGGTGCCTGGCACTGTGCTCTATGTGCAAAAAAGAACCGCAGCAGCTCAAAAGAAACATGAGATGTGCAAATTTAGTGGCATCTCCACTCCAGATATTCATATGGACTATTTTGTGCCTGATCTGTGGTAGAGCATTCTGAGCTCACATTGGTCTGATCAGCCACAGTCAGACACGCTGCACGTGAACCCTGACATAGTAATGTCATTTTGATCCTCTTCCAGAATGAAGGACAAGAGCCAGACAAAGTACTTAATAAATTCTTGTTCTGTCATAAGTTCGTTCATTCATTCATTCAGTCAGTCATTCATTCATTCATTTATACAATACTCTAGTCGTTGTATATTTGCATATGCCTACTAGATACGTGTTTTTCTGGCTTTGCTTATTTTATTTTATATTCACATGTGGCACTTTTCCCCCAATCCATTTCTCAATTGATAAGCACCTACTTTGTTTCCAATTTTTGGCTGGATTCCTACTATGAGTATTGAGGAATATAGAAGGGCCTTTCTGCCTTTGCTCTTCCTGGGATATTTGTCTATTAGTGGAATTATTAGGTCAGAGGATATGGATAATCCTGTAGTTTTTCTCCTATAATTCCAAATTGTTCTGCAGAATGATTCAATCAGTTCAAACTCCACCAATAATATCAGTGAGCCTGTCTCCCTACTGTCCCTCTAACATTGACTATTTCCATTTTACCATTCCATTTTACCATAGCTGTGAGATAACACAGTTCACAGATGTTTTAATTTGCATTTCTCTTATTAGTGATGATTGGAGCACTTTTTTCATGTAGTTGTTGATAAATTAGGACAGCTAGATGGCACAGTGGATAGAGTCAGGAAGACTCGTCTTTGTGAGTTATAATCTGACCTCAGATGCTTGCAAGTCACTTCACCCTGTTTGCGCCAGTTTCCTCATCTGTAAAATGAGCTGGAGAAGGAAATGGCAAACCACTCCAGTATCTTTACCAAAAAACAAACAATCACAAATGGGGTCACAAAGAGTCGGATATGACTGAATAACAACAAATTTTTAGGTGCCACCTTTGATCAGAACCAATGGGATTGTACCTCTTGGCCTTAGGACTCCGGTTACATTTCCTCTTGCCTTTAGTATAGTGTTTACATTTGCCATATGTTGACCTTCTGGAGATGGTATGCTTTGGAACCACAACCACCATGGGACAAAGTGTATCCTTATTCTGGTGTCTGCTAAACGAAAATCCCCTTCATCTTCTTCCTCTTCAATGCCACCAGGGACCCTGAGACGTAGTTTCTTTTCCTCCTCTCTACGTGTTTGGTATGCTAATTTATTTAAACAACTTTTTTTGTTTTCCTCTGTTGTCCAAAGTCACCTTTCCTTAGGGCTGTTTAAACTCATCTGTCAGAACTCAGGTGTGAGCAAACAACAGATTGTAAACCATTTCTATGTAGTTTTCCACAGTTAGACTTATTATGAAATAATAAACAATACTTTTGCTTGAAGTCAGTATACATTGCGTATTGCTTTGTGTAACGTGGAATTGGCTATGGTGAAAATAACAGATTGGAGTATATGGAGTGTGTTTCTTTTATCTAATAATTATATATTCCATTTTACTTGGTACTTCCTTGAACTCTAACTGCATTATCTCTTATAATAATGCACACAGACTAAATTTTTTTAAAAAATATGGTTCCAAGGGAGATAATAACAATTTTGACTTCTCTCTTTACAAAATAGAATTATATTCAAGAAAATCAGGAGATAGTTGTGGAATTACAAGAATGTAGGAAATCTTAAAGGTCACTTAGTCCTCTAGGTAGGGCTGTATCTTAGCTAGTCTGAGCAGAGAGCTCTCTATGATTAAGGCTTAGGAATGGAAGCATTTTCTGAAGAAAGTGCTGAAGGTGAAAATGTCCCCAGAGTCCATCAAATCCAACTCCCCTATCTTACAGATGAGGATACTGAGGCATTTGTTGCTCGGTCATTTCAGTCATGTCTGACTCTTTGGGACCCCAGGGTTAAGTGACTTGCTTAGGGTCACACAGCTAGTAAGTGTCTGAGGCTGGATTTGAACTCATGAAGATGAGTTTTCCTAACTCCAGGACCAGCCCTCTATCCATTGGGTTATCTTGCTGCCCAAAGTTGTCCATCAGCTTCTTCAAAGTGTCAGTGGGGTCCATGCTAAAGCCCCTGCTTTAGACTTTCTTCTATGGATAAAGGGAAGCCATTGAAAGTTTTTTGGTTGTGGGAGGTACATGATGAAGCTGGTATGTCCCTATTTAGTTATTTTTACTCCCCAACCCCAATACATCCACCTGGAGTGGAAAGTGATGAGTTCCCAGACAGAACTTTAGATAGTAGTTAAGGACCAGCTATGCACAATGGAAGGGACAGGGGTCGGGAGCCTGTGGTCAAACTTGGTTTGGATTCAGTTAAGGGCTGCACTTGAGGACCTAAAGGGCCACATGTGTCCTCAAGGCCACAGGTTCCCCACCCCCTGAGTCTTAGGGTGCTTTCTACAGAGCTATGGAAGACAGAAGGATCAAATGTTGTGAGACCAAGTCATCCTATGCACCCAGCTTATGTCTACCCATGCACGCGACTGTTCCCATTATTCAGATTTTACCAAGGCTCTTTCCCTACAACTCTGTGAGGCAGGGAGTACAAATACTATTCCTCTTCATTTTAGAGTTGAAAAAACGAAGTCCCAAATGATTTGCCCAAGGTTGGATATCTAGTAGGTGGAAGAACTAATATGCATCTAGGTCTGTTGACTGAACTTCTCTGAGAAGGTTTCCGGTTGTTTGGAGGGTCTCAATGTCTCTAAGTCCGGGACATCATGTTCCTTAACATTGAGGGCTCCTCTTACACACTTGGCAAAATCCCAAGTCCTTTTTTTTGAGAATTCCAGGTTTTGATTCCTTGTTTTGAAAGAGGTAATATCTCCTTTTTTCTTCTCATTCTACTTGTCTCCTTGCTTAGGGATAAGTTAGTCTGTGCATAGGGAGAAGGATCCAGGATATGGGGCTAAAATGGCCAGATTGCTTGGGGTGCTGGCAGCTGATAAAAGCTGCCTCTGGACTAAAAGTGCTGCTTATATGGGGTCCTTCCGCAATGTAGGATGTTACATTGACCTTTCTTATCCTGTCACTCCTTTCTGTGAGTGACGTAAGGAAGAACAGCAAATAAGCTCACAAAAGACTCCAGGATTCTTCTAGCCACAGTGAAATGCATGACTTCATCTCTTTCTTTAATCAATTTCACTTTCTGCATCTCTGAGTTTGAATATGATAAACAGGAGACCTATTTTCCATCCTCAAAGAAATAAAGTAAATTTGATATTTTCTTCTCTACTCAACTGGAAGACTAATTTTTAAGTATGCATGTATGAAATGAGGAGGGCCACAAGGTTTACAATGGAATTAATTTTGACATAGTATCATGAGATCACAAATTTAGAGCTGGAAGGGATCTTTAAGACCACTGAGTCCAATCCTCTCCCTTTAGAGACGAGCAAGCTGAGGTAGAGTGAGAGAGGTAAAGGGACAACATTCACTTCGACCTAACAATCATTTATAAAGTGGGTCAAAGGCACAAATCCCTACTCTAGGATAAAGATGAAAAATTATAATCCCTTCCCTAAAGGAGTTTACAACTAATAGTGGAAAATGAGACATGCATAAGAATAAGTATCATATAAGCCCTATTGTTTCTATCTTGGTAGAAAATCTCTTGACGGTGCCCCCTTCTCTCCATGACCACCACCCTGGCATAGGCCCTCAAATAAATATATAATATGTGTAAATCTATACACACACACGCATATGTGTGTGTATGTATGTAATGTATATGAGTGAGACCAAGTTATCCTGTGTACCTGGAGTGTGTCTACCCATGGGTCTCCTTATAGAGGACTGCACATAAACAGTGCTTTCATATATATGTATATCTGTGTGTGTGTGTGTGTGTGTCTTTCTCTCTCTCTCTCTCTCTCTCTCTCTCTGAGTTCCTGGCACATAATATGCCCTCAGTAAATGCTTGTTTACAGATGTATATAATACAAATAAAACATATTAATAATATAAACAAACGCATATATACATGCATATATACACTTATTCACAGACCTATAATATAAATATAACATATTAACAATATAAATAAATGCAAATATACACATGCATATGTATGCTTGTTCACAGACCTATAATATAAATATAATATATTCACAATATAAATAAATGCAATCATATACATGCTTATACACACTTGTTCACAGACATATAAATGTAATATATTAATAATGTAAATAAATGAAACTATATAGATGCATTATGTGTGTGTGTGTGTATATACACACTTATACACACATGCACAATATATCACTGCTAAGCTGCTAAGTGCTGGGGATGCAAAGAGAGGCAAAAACAGTCTCTACTCCCATTCTAGTGAGGTAGAGGGAGACAATATGCAAATAGACCAGAAAGGGGGGGGTAGGGAAGCAGTTTAGCAAAACTAACGAAATCCAATGAACTTAATTTGACTGCATATGCAATGTGCCTTGACTACATCTCCTACCCTTGAAGAGAAGGGAGGATGTTGCATTTTCCCATCTTTTCCTCCAAGATAAACTTTGACATTATAATTGATAGCTTGAATATTTGTTTTTGGGGATCTTTCCCTTTATATTGTTGTAGCCATTGTCCATATTGTTTCCTTGGTTCTACTTTCTTCATTCTGCATCAGATTGTCATCTCAGGCTTCTCAGAATTCTTCATATTAATCTTTTCTTATGGCACAATAATAATTCCATTATGTTCATGTACTGCAATTTGTTTAGCTGTTTCCCAATTGAGCAACATAGATTTTTTAAAAGATGGCCAACGTTGTATTTTTAATGATGCCTTTTTTTTTGACATCATCACAGTTATTCCTAATATCCTTCCAAAGAGATTAATTAGAGGAAGACAATGCATAAAAGAAAACTGAGAAGGGCATATGGCAGTGGAGGTAGAAGGGAAATGAAGGTACCTAGTACAGAAGCATAATAGAGAAAGTCAGAAGTGTAACTTGGAGAGAAATGAAATCATGGTTGCCCTGGGATCTTTCTTAAATATAAACTCTGAGAGGAGCCTCCCAATCAGAGGGAGAAGTCTTGGGGTGGAGAATACTTCTGATGTGTGAATTCCAGGGTTGGAGTGAATTTCCAGAAAGAAGATGTTTCTTTGGCATGGTAGAGAAAGTCAAAGATGCTGACTGGGGAGGGATATATAGGAATATAGCAATGCATAGAGGAATTTGAAGCAAGAACTGGTAGCCAAGGATAAATAACAAAACATGACATGGTCCAATTAAAATAATGTCTGGAGCACTGCAGATTAGAACGAAGTGAGGCTGGTGATGTCTGCTAAGGACTTCAGAACTTTTTGGGTCCAGAGGGTCATGGGATCAAGGAGTCAAAGATGACTGAGGTTTTAAGGGTGTTGCCCTCCTCTATCAGTGTGATCTACTCTGCATATATCTTGTAATGTACCTAGTAATTTACATGTTGTCTCCACCATTAGAATGTTAGCTCCCTGAGGACAGGGATCTGTGTTTTTGTCTTTGTACTGCCAACTCCCACCCCAGCCCTGGCACATCATTGGTGTTTAATAATACTTGACTGACTGACTGTCAGAGTGGTGATGCCATCAACAAAAATAGAAAAGTTGGGAGGAAGAACAGCCTTTTCTTTTTCTTTTCTTTTTTTTTTGTGGAAAGATGACAAATTTAGGACATACTGAGTTTGAGGGATTGGCATTTGGGATATCCAGGTGGAAACTGTCTGGCATGCAGTTGGAAATGTAGTTATTTCCATGTGTTGGCATATGCTTTGAATCAGCCTGTATTTAGATTTATAATGTACCATGGTGATCTGTTTATGATTTCTCTCATTTGCCGTTATCTTTGGCCCATTTTTAAACCAAAGTGCTGCCTCCTTTAGAGAAGGCTTGGGAGGATTGGAGAGAAAGAGAGCAAAAGAGTATTGTTAGGTAAGATGGGTGGGGCCATTGCCTTTGTCTAGACTGGCATATATAAAGTAGGGGTCTCTAACTCCTTCAGGGAGCTGTATTCCTGTCCGTTGTCTGAGAGAGCCACAGATTTTCTAATTTCCTCCTCAGATATCATTAATCAGTTGTAGTTTCTGAGCTGGTGCTGTGGAAAGCAAGCAAGACTTGTAGTCAGAGGCTTAATTCTTGGCTCTATCACTCAGTACTTGTCTGACTTTAGTTAATTCATGTAGCCTCAGTTTCTTCATCTGTAAAACGAGGACTTCAGACTAGAAGAACTTCTGGCTATTGATCTATTGTCCTAATAGGATTCTATGAACATAATTCTCTGTATCCAATACGGTCAGATCTGAAGAGGATCGTCCCCATTAGATGCCTGCTTCACCAGCCACGTTACCATGGTGCACTCCAACTTCCCTCTTTGTGTCTTTGCTCTGGCCCTCCTGAATGCCTGGATTATACTTTGTCCTCCCCTCCATTTCATAGAATCCTTTCTTCCTTCAAGTCACAGCTTAAGCATCACCTCAATTCCTACTGTCCTCCCTTCTAAACTACCTTGGATTGAACTCCGTTGTATATAATTTATATTTATTCATTTTGCATTTATGCTGTATATATTTATATATCTACTTGTCTCCTCTGTCAGACGGCATGTTCCTCACATGTAGGGATTGTTTAATTCTTTGTTATTGTATCTCCAGCAACGTCATAGGGCCTGGCACATAGTAGGTGTTTAATAAATGCTTCTTGACTAATTGATTCAGAGACCCCAAGGAGTGCTCATTCTTGGTTCTAGAAGGGTTGCTTATACCACCAGGAGAAGGATGTAAACATTCAGTCAGTCAGTCAACTAGCATTTATTAAGAGACTACTATGTACTAAGCACTGTGCTAAGTGCAAACCCATTTTCCAGATTCATGTTGGAAGACAAAGATGGCTTTTACTTCTTTTGTCATTCTTTAAGGTTTTCTGACAGTGGAGGCAGAAATTCCTTTTAGTGGGCAAGACTCACTTCCAGCAACCCCAATGAAAAAGCCATGGTAGACAGAGGTTGGGAGTAGATGTTGGGGTTCTTATTTGAAAGAATTTCAAATGTAAGACATCTGGCAAATTACTTGCTCTCCTTCCCCACATTAAAAAAAACCAGTTCTTTTTTCCTTAATAGCTCTGTAGAGTGGAAAGACCACTGGATTTAAGGTCAGATAACCTGAGCTAGAGTCTTGGCTTTCTTGCTTACCACCTGGACAGCCTTGGGTAAATTGCTTTATGTGGCATTTGGCCATCTCGCTATCTCTCTGTTGCCATTGGACTGCTCCTCACCACTTGCATCAGTGCCCCCTATCAACGCTGGCCTGAGATCTAGACTTTCATTCCCTATAGTCATCAAGAATTCATATCCACCAGTGGGGGAGAAAAAGGAAGTTAATCTACTTATCTTTGGAGCTTCCATCCTAAAATCCACCACAGTTGATTGGTTAACTAAGTGTGGAAAAACCTAATCCATTCTGTCTGCTTACTGGTGAACATTGAAGCATACCTTGGCTTCATCTCTCATTCAGACATCCAAACAGCTATCTCACCTTCTGTTCATGCCCTTCCTCTCTTCCTCCTTCATTTCCACCTTCTCAGAACAAATCTCCCTTGCCTTACCATTGCTGCTTTCTCTGCGTTGTTTTTCCTTATTAGGTGATAAATTCCTTGAGAGCAGAGACTATCTCTTGAAAAAAAAAATTGAATCTCTAGCTCTTAGCACAATATTTAGCAAATAAAATAGTAAGAGTTTAAAGAATGTTTCATTCATTCATTCATTTTCATTCTTTCATCTCTGGTGTATTCATCTAGAAGATGAAGAGATAGAGTTATTCAAATGTGGAAGGGGTGGCTTCAAGTGGTAGTGAGTTTCCCCCTTATTGGAAATCTTTAAACAAAGACCACTGGTCTGATATATTATAATGGCAATTATTTGGGGGTCATGGGTTGGAGCCTCTCCCAGCTCTGAAATTCTGTGATTCTGGATTAGATGATCAGATCACTATGGTCCTTTCTAATTCTAAACCTCGAGATTCTCTCGCCTTTTGTAGTATTGTCCCTGGTTCCAAGGACCTGGACAAAAAAAAGTACCGACGGTTTATGAGGAAACTTTAATAACATCAATAATAACATTTATGTAGCATTTTAAGGTTTGCAAAATGTATTGCCCATATTGGATTTGATATTTATAACATCTTTGTGAGGTAGGTGCTATTATCCCCATTATACAGATACAGAAACTAGGTGGAGAGAGGTCAAATAACTTGCCCACCATCACACCAATAATAAATGTAAGTAATAATGAAGTAATCTTTTATAAAAAATAATGGATGACATTTTTTATGGCTCTTTACCATTTGCAAAGTGCTTTATGTTACCTCAGTCAGTCAGTAGATCAGTTGACAAGCATTTATTAAGCACTTACTGTGTGCCATGCAATGTGCTAAGAATTGAGGATATAAAGAATAGGAAAAGAAACATGGTCCCTGTCCTCAAAGAGCTTACACTCTCATGGGGGAAACAACATGTAAATAACTACACACATACAAGATATTTTCGTTTAGTTATTTCACTTGTGTCCAACTCATTTTGGATTTTCTTGGCAAAGATACTAGAGTGGTTTGCCATTTCCTTCTCCAGCTCATTGAGGAACTGAGGCAAACAGGGGTAAGTGACTTGCCCAGGGTCACACAGCTAGTAAGTGTCAGACGCCAGATTTGAACTCAGGAAGATGAGTCCTCATGACTCTTGGCTTGGTGCTGTATCCACTGAGCCACCTAGCTGCCCCACATATAAGATTACTCACACATACAGACACATGTATATGTGTGTATATATGTGCATGCATACACATATACATGTGTGTACATATTTTCACAACACTACATGTATGCATTTCTATATGCACACAATACATGCATATGTGTGTATGTACTTACATACAATATAGATATACATGCATATATGTGAGTATATATGGAAAATAAGGTATATAATATATGTGTATATATACATCTATATGGAAAATAATATACATGCATATAGAAATGGCAGGTCATCTCAGACAGAAGGAATGAACAGGGGGTGGGGTTATGTGCGTGTATGTGCTGGGGAGGAGAGTTAGAGACCAGCGTTCTCATATCAACTCTAAGAGGTGAAGCATTCTAGATGTCATTATTCCTGTTTAACAAGTAAGGATAGTTAGGATGAGAGAGGAAAAATGATGTGTCCATAATCACACAGCAAATGTCCAAATGTAGGATTTGAACCCAGATCTCTTCTGACACCAGGAATCCCAAGCCTTTCTATTATACCATGATGGCAACAGGAAGATATGTTTTTATTGGCAGCTCTAAGGTCCTAGTGAGTCAAAGATGTGTGTCCTTTCCTGGTGCCACAGGTCAAGAGGTGACCCATCCATCCGTCAGGCTCACACCTGGTCCCTTCCAGCTCAGAAGTTCTGCTGGGAGGAGAGGGGAGCAACAGGGATCGAGGCCAGCCTTCTGCTCATCACTGCTAGAGCAGCTGCTGGGTTGCTGGGGTGGAGCTGGGATATAGGAGAAGCAGAGGGGGTGGAAATGGCCAGCCCTGGCATTCCCAGACTCCAGTTACAAGACTAATGGGGAGAGAGGAGAGAATTTGTTGTTTGGGCACAGAAGCATCTGGCCATGACCTTGGTCCACAGCAGATACACAGACACATTTGTCTTTGGTTAGTGATAGCCTGGTTACTCAGAAAGCCCCTGTTCTATTTTCCTATCCGCCTCCACAGCGCAGCCCTGGAAGAATATTTCAAACTGAATTTTAGTCATGCTTGGTATCTGGGGGAGGTGTTTTCTGAAGAAAGGCCTATAGATTGATCAGGAAATGAGGCCCATAAGTAGTAGAGGGGAAATAGAGTTGGTGTATTTGGGTTATAGGATGTCTGCTACTTAAAAACCAAATGACTTTGGACATGTCACTTCTGGTCATTGTGCTTCAGTTTCCTCATCTGTAAAACAAGGGGTTAGGACTACAAGACCTCAAATATTTTCGCCGGAGTTATATCCTGTGATCCTATAGGAGTTCCTCTAATACACTTTCTTCAGCATCGATAGCCAGTCCTGTGCTCTTCTTGCTCAGTCGTTTCAGTCATGTCTGACTCTTTGTGACCCCATCTGGGGTTTTCTTGACAGAGATACTAGAGCGGTTTGTCATTTCCTTCTCTACCTCATTTGACAGATGAGGAAACCGAGATAGAGTGAAGTGACTTGTCCAGGGTCACACATCTAGGAAATGTCTGAGGTGGGATTTGACCTCAGAAAGATGAGTCAGCCTGACTTAAGCACTCTATCTGCTGTGCCACCTAGCTGCCCCTCCCTGTATTCTTAATGGGATGCATATTAGACAAAGTAGAGTGTTGCTGTCAGAAGACCTGGGTTTGAATTTCACCTCAGACATTGACTGGCTGTGTGGCCATGGGCAAGTCATTACTCTCAGCATTATGATTTCTTTGTCTATAAAATAGGGGTAATAATACGTTATTAATAGAATATAACCTCCTTGAGAGTAAGGACTGTGCCTGGAACAAAGTGAACACTTAATAAAGTCTAGTTGAGTGACTGACTTACTCCCTAGTGCTTAGTTTAATGCCTGGCACATAGTAGGTCCTTTACAAATGCATGCCTGGCACATGGTATGGACTTAATAATTATTAATTGGCTGACCGAATCCCTAGTGCTTAGCACAGTGCCTGGCATGTAGTAAGCACTACTAATGCTTATTGAGTAACCTATGCATTAATGGTCATCGATAGGAACATTGTTTTAGGGCTAGAAGGGAACTTGTCTAGGGCAACCTTCTCATTTTAGAGCTCAAGAAAGTGAACGTGAGAACTTAAATCTGCGGTCTTGTCCATGATCAAATAGCTGTTGTTCGTCCTTCATTCTTGAAGAGCAATGACATCGTGGGATGGTGGCTTCACTGCAGTGTGAATTGGATTTAAGTGAGACAGAGCTGCACAAAGTCATCAGCCTCACCATCCCTTCTAGAGTCATTGAAAGCCAGTGGCAAGCCACGTCGGTATGACTGGTGATGGCCTAGGATGCAGTGGACGACCTTGGCATCTTCCATGTCTGACCAAGTTCTAAGCCCTCTAGGGTGCCTGGTTCAGCCACTTTCATGACCATTGGAACAAATTGTTCTCATCTACCTATTTCTCTGTCAGAATCTTCACAAGCTTGGAGTGGACACTCCCCTAACTCACCAATACCTTTGAGACCTGTAGGTTACTCTCAACTTGGTTTAGCCCATCTGCCAAGATGTTTTACCTGGGTGTGGCCACTATGTATGCCACAGCTTCTTGGAGCCACAGGTGAGAGTTGGGTGAAGGTGGACACCAAAGGTGGATGAGCAGCCCTGAAAAAGGCTCAGCAAGCCCTCACCCCAGAGGTGCTAGTCCTCCCCGGACACCCACACACCCCAAGTGTATGGGTCAAATGGCTAGCAGACACCAAAGACAGGATTTGAACTTTGTTCCTTCTGAGTTCAAGACAACCGCTTCATCTGCTATACCATGCTGTCTTTTTATCGTGAGACTCAAATTAAAGAATGTATGTAAAGCACTTCACAAACCTTAAAGGGCTCTGTAAATTGTAATCATTAATAAATATTCATGCTATAATTATGACTCGTATAATTAATGATTTAATAAATATTTGCTGGATTTGATTTGATTTGTATGGGTTGGGTAGAGAATCCAGAATCAATCTTGGCAAATCCATTTCTTATTCATTTCCACACATTGCTATCCCCATTCATCTCCACTTGAGCCATTATATCCACTCCCTCTTCACCAGAAAACTGGATTCTGCCCCTGGAACTACCCTGGGCTTTGATAGCCCAGCTTTGATCTTATTTTGTCTGGATCCAAGCCTCTACAGGACTTCTTGGCCATTTCTACATCATATTTGCTGGGACTGGATTTGGTTTCCCCTTCCTGCTTTCCAGCTTCTTCATGTATTATCTCCTCCCATTTGAATGTAAGTTTCTTGAAGGCAGGAATTGTCTTACGTTCTGATATAATTTTTATCCCCAGAACTTTTTAGGGTGCTTGGAAGATAAGTACTTAATAAATGCTCTCTTTTTCTCTCTTCTCTCTCTGTCTCGGTCTCTCTATATCTGTCTCTCTCCCTCTTTTCTCTTTCTCTGTCTCCTTTGTGTTAGTGTCTTTCCTCCACTTCTCTTTCTCTGCCTACTTTCCTTTTGCTAGCATCTTCCTTCTTATTCTCTAGTCTCTCTCCTTCTCCTTCTCCTCCTTCTTCTCCTTCTCCTTCTCCTCCTTCTTCTCCTTCTCCTTCTTCTCCTTCTCCTTCTCCTTCTCCTTCTCCTTCTCCTTCTCCTTCTCCTTCTCCTTCTCCTTCTCCTTCTCCTTCTCCTTCTTCTTCTTCTCCTTCTTCTTCTTCTTCTTCTTCTTCTTCTTCTTCTTCTTCTTCTCCTTCTTCTTCTTCTTCTTCTCCTTCTTCTCCTTCTTCTTCTTCTTCTTCTTCTTCTTCTTCTTCTTCTTCTTCTTCTTCTTCTTCTTCTCCCCCTTTCATCTATCTCCTGTATCTCTCTCTCTCTCTCTCTCTCTCTCTCTCTCTCTCTCTCTCTCTCTCTCTCTCTCTCTCTCTGCAAAATCATTAAGTAGGAAAAGTCAGTCTCCAAGATGACAACCTCAACAGACAAATTTGCTACTCCCTGGCTGCCTAGTCTTTTCACATAGAGTCTAACCACAGAGTCCCATGGGAACTTACTTATCCTTGTTCTCTGAGCCTTTCCTCTTTCCTCTGTCTCCATCAGGTGATCTGTATGACCTCTGAGGTCACTGCCAACTCAGAATTTATGATTCCAGGATGATGTTTATCCTCCACTAGAATGGAAGCTCTTTGAGGATAGGAGAGGATTGGTCTTTGTTTTTATATCCCCAGCACCAGATTCAGTGCCTGGAACATAACAGGTTCTGTAAAAATGCTTGTTGATTGATTGACTAGGCAACTCCCTACTTTTTTTCTTCTTCTTCTTCTTTTTTTTTGGTTGGACAATGGGGGTTAAGTGACTTGCCCAGGGTCACACAGCTAGTAAGTGTTATGTGTGAGGCCAGATTTGAACTCAGGTCTTCCTAAATCCAGGGCCTGTGCTCTATCCACTGTGCCACCTAGCTGCCCCTGTAACTCTCTAAAACTATCAGTTACAGAAGAGCAACAGATGGATATTGCTGGAGGGAGCTTCCTCACCATGAATTTTTCATGTCCGTGAAATCACAGATCCAGACAAAATTTAAAAAAAATCACACTTTGTTCCAAAGGGGAGCTTGGTGACAAAGACTTCCCTTTAAAAAATTACATGTTGTGTAATGGACATCTTTTCCTCTAGTTCACTGATTAGGAATGTGAGACATTGGAAATTTTGCTGAAATTGGAGTTGAAATCCAAAGCTTCAAATTTCAGAGTCCAAACTTTGGCTCTGCCATTTATTCCCTGGGCAGGTCACTTAATTCCTCTGGGACTCAGTTTCCTCCTCTGTCAAATGAGGGGGTTGGATAAGAGGTCATCTAAGGTATCATTCAATTCTAGCTTTATGATCTTATGGATGGCTCTGGTGAGGAATTCTGGTAGCGACTTGGAGGGCCAGATGGAAGTCAGTGGCCTTAACTTTCAAACTCTGTCTTAGCCTTTTATTCTCAGCACACGTGGCCTCCTTGACATTTATCCTATTAAGTTGGTTGGATTAGTCTTACAATTTTTTTTTAAGGACAAACTTTGTCTTTTCCATTGGCCATTTTTTAGGTTCCTGCCCTGTTTCCAAAGCTTAGGTAAAAAGCATTCTATCCATTTTTAGTACTCATTCCCTAGAGAAGAGTGGCTTCCTAGACTTAAGAGATATTCCACTTAGGAAAGTGTTTTGAGGAAAATAACCTGGGGAACAGAGTACAAGTTGTCTGGAGGCCTAGATCTGATTGCCCTTCCAGAGACCTTTTAGAATTCTGAGAAGAGTAACTGAATCCAGGCCCAGCTGCTTCTTGTGACCCTGCCACAACAACATTCCACTCTAAGGCCTCCCCTCTCCAAGGGGCCCGATCTTTCCTAGAACTGCCACCTGTCCTCTTCCCAGCTGCTAGATGGAGCCTACCCTGTTCCCCTGACCAGTCCCTGGATGGGCTTGGTCTTCCAAATGCCAGTCCCTATAGATGAAGAACCCCACCCCTCCTCCAGTCCAGGCCCCAGGAGTTGCCTGTTAATCTCCAGGAAAAACAAGACACCCCTGAGCCTCTTCACCCCAAAGGTCCCTCTAGTTTTGCTTCCCCACCCAGCTGTTTGAAAACAATACTGGGTTGTGAAAAAAGAACCTGAATATTTGAAATGGCTATAGAGGCTAATGCCAAATTCTAATGGAAAGTATCTTTGGGGGCGAAACTTCTTCTTTCCCCCTCTTCTAAGTTCTTTAAGCATTGAATATCACTAGCTAAATTAGTTGTAGCATCTGCTCTTGAATCCTGGGCCAAAAGTTCACATTTTGAAAATGCATTTTCAATCTAGACCTAGGTCAGGGTCAGCATCTTCCCCCAGCCTCTTGAAAGTCACTTGTGGACAGCCCTCCACTATCGATCAATGAACATTTATTAAACACCTTCTGTGTTTCAGACACTGTGCTAAGTGCTGGAATAACAGCCAGAAAATGCAAGTAGGAATAGAGAAATGAAGGGAAAAACAATGCCTCTGTTCTGCCATTTTCTCCTCCCTCTTTCCCTCTACTTCCTTTTCTCCTGTTTCCCTCAGCTTCCCTTCCCTTCCCTCCCCTCCCCCTCCCCTCCCCTCCTCTCCCCTCCCCTCCCTTCCCCCCTTTCCCTCCCCTCCCCTTCCCTTCCCTTCCCTTAGTGTTGAAGCCAAGAAGTTAAAGCCATGATTGTCTTTGCTTTTCCAGTGGTATAGGGGTGGGCTGAAAGTTGATCCTGGTCTTGGCAAATGTGGTGACCCTGTGAAAAACCTAAGATGGCAGAGGCTAAATTTGTCTCCTTGTAAATTCATTCTTTGTGTTCACATCCCTAGTGCCTAGCACAGTGCTTGGGCACATAGCAGCTGCTCCATAAATACTTATTGAATGATTCATGTCAAAATTGGGGGATAAGGAAGGCTCTCCACCAGTTCCCTGCAGACATGTCCATGTGATAGAGTGAATGCTCTGTTGCTTAGTAAAATGTTACTTAGTCCAAATCCAAGCTCCTGTTTCACTTTCTTCTACATTCCTTAAGATGATTTGCCTACATGATGTTTCTTCTCTTTTGGCCCTCAGTTCTTTCTTAGGGAATGATCATACAAGAAGACTCAAAGAATGATAGCATTGGAAGGGACTTTAGGCATCATTTTGTCTTGAGATCACAGCATTCTGAGTGGGAAGGGACTTTAGAGGACATCTAGCCCAACCCTTTTATTTTACAGATGAGGAAACTGATCCCCAGAGAGGATCATACGGTTTTAGATTTAGAACTGGAGAGAACCTTAGAGAACATCTAGTCCTATTTATTCCATTTTACAGATGAAGAAACTGACATCAGTTTCCACCCGATGCTCCTTGTTCTGTCCTCTGAAGCCAAATGAAACCAGTCTAAGCTCTCTTTCCCAGACAGCCTGTTACCATTAAGCAATTTGCCCAAAGCCACCTAGAAAGTAATCACTGGCAGAATTTGAACTCAGTTCCTCTGACTCCAAAGTCATCCCAGTTTGCATATAAGGACCAGAACTGGGAATTTGAGCTTTTCTACCCCAGCTCTAAAGCCAGTACTTTGTTCTTAGATGTCTAAAAGTAATGGTCCTGGAATCAGAGAATCAGGTTTGAATCATGACAGCCAACACTGGGTTGGGTGCCTAGAGTTAGTCATTTCATTTCTCCAATCCTCAATTTTCTCATCTTTACAATGGAGCTAGCAATAGATAAGTAGATTTTGGAACTTCTGGCTGTTATGGAGAGGTGAGTTTTCTCTCCTCCTCCCTCCCTCCTCCTGCCCTCCTCCCTTCCCCCATTACTGGTGTGTCTGTTGTTTTCATGGGCAGAATTACACAACCTCCCTGAGAGGCTCAGCTCAGCTGAACGTTGGCAGCTGAATATTCAAGAATAATAGACTGCTACTGGCTTTCTCCAGAAAGAACCCATTTGATCTGAAAGGGCTGCCCTCCCAGGTGCAGTTGAGCAAACTGTGAGTTTGCAACACGGTTTGAGGCACAAAGTTCACCACCAACGTAAAGAGACAGGCAACATACTTCTGCTTTTTAAATGTCAGCTAAACGGGCAGGGCCACGCAATGTAAACAAGGGTGAAGCAACAGGCTGGAGAGGAAGTCGTTGGGTTGGCAACTGATGAACGGATGTCCATTGCTGCATCTTTAGGAGTAGGATGCAACTGTGGCTTTGATACAGTTGTTTTTAGGGGGGAAAGTGGCCGACTATGTGATAGCCACATAGAACTGTGAGGGGCAGATTCATTTATTTCACAGTCTCAGAGTTGTGAGGAACTCCAAAGGTCTTCTAGTCCAATTGGTATTTCCAATAAATTACAATTATTATTATTATTATATATAATATTATATTATATTATATAATTATTAGATTGTCAGCTCCTTGAGGGCAGGAGCTGTCTTTTGCCTCTTTGTATCCCTAATGCTTAGGGCAGTGCCTGGCACATAGTAGGGGAGTAATAAATGTTTATTAGTTGACTGATTCTCAGAAACTTCCTTCTTTGTCTGAAGACTTCCAGTGAGGAAGACAGAGTTCACTACCTCTCAGAGCAGCACTTCTGAACAGTTCTAATTGTTAGAAGGTTTTTTCCTTAAATTAAGACTCATATTGTCTTTTTTTAAAACTTTTTCTCATTGCTTCTTATTCTGTCCTGTGAGGGCAAGCAGAATGAGCCTAATCTTTCTTTCCCAGGAGAGTCCTTCCTATGCTTTCACCCTTGTATCACTTTTTCCCATCAAGGTTTTCTTTCTGAACTAAATATTCTCACTACTTTCACCCCTGGCAGTGGTCCCTAGCCTCTCTTAATTCCAGTACCTTCCCTTTTAAAATTATTTTCTATTTATACTATACATAGCTTGACATACATATATATATAATGTACATATATATAAAATGTATGTATATGTGTGTGTGCATATATGTGCATATATATACATATATATGTGTGTGTGTATTTGCATGTTGTTCCTCTATTAGATTGTAAGTTCCTTGAGGGCAGGAACTCTCTTTTGCCTCTTTTTTGTATATTATTATTAACCCAGTGTCCAGCACATAGCACATGCTTAATATTTATTGAATGA
This sequence comes from Phascolarctos cinereus, assembly GCF_003287225.1. Lineage (NCBI taxonomy): Eukaryota > Metazoa > Chordata > Mammalia > Diprotodontia > Phascolarctidae > Phascolarctos > Phascolarctos cinereus. The sequence continues at coordinate 261,007,340 of NW_027555514.1, read as the reverse complement.
ATGAATACATATTTGACTACCTCTGCTACTCGAATGCTGGGATAGCATAGGTAAATAAAATTCCTGAATTAATACCAAACTTCTTTTGAATCATTTCCTTTCACTTTCCATCTTGCTCCACAAAACTTTTACTAGAGGTGCCAATGAGTCACTAAATCAAGTCCTTGAGCCCTGACCTTGTTTTTCTCTACACTTCCTTGAAGCCAACAAGAAAAGAACATGACATAATTGGAAAGACCTGGAGACAGGAGAGGTGAATCTGAATCCTGTCTCAGATATTTACCAAGAGTTTGGGCATGAGCAAGGAATTTTAGTATAGCCTCAGTTTCCTCATCTGTAATGTGGACACCATAATATTCATGCTCCTGATCTCACAGGATTCTTATGAGGAAGATACTTGGCAAACATCACAGATATATAGAAACCTGAGTTATCATTGTAAAATTGTATAAAAGGTAAGGAAAGTGAAAGCAGGACTGGAGGAAAAAAAAGCATAAATGAAATCAGTGGTCTACTGAGTTGGCCCCAGGATAGGGAAAACTAATATTTACTTGTATAGGCTTCTTAACTACACCAGGTTCAGCTTGGTGATTTGAAGTGATCCCGATTTCAGTTTTGTTTTTGAAATCTAATGGGGAAAAAAAATTAAATAAGACATGAAGCAACATCAATTATAAGGAAATGAAGCAATTAAAAGAAATTGTTGGAACCCATAGAGAAAGGGTTGGAAATCCCCTATATCTTCAGGGTAGTTATATTACAATTCCCCTTCAATCCTTCTGGTTTCTCACCATATCAGGAAGGCATAGTCATTTTGCATTCACAGTGTGAGTGATGGGTGCTTAGTATGCACTATAATCTACTTATTTAAAAACTCTTGTGTAAGCTCTGCATTGCTCCTCAAGGTACAGACATGGAGTTCAGGATGCTATACTTGCCATCCAAACATTTGTCTTCTGTCTACCACAACCTTACCCTTGCTACTGTTATCCACATCAGTTCCAATAGCTCATTAACCCCTCTCCCATAGCTTTGATAGGTCTTGTGACTCTTAATTATTTAAAAATGTATTTATTTCTTTTACTTCTTATGTCTCAGTCATTTCCTTACATCTACCTCCCCCTCCCTGACTCCTCACTCTTGATGTCTACCTTCAAAATCTTCTATACTGTGGATCTTGTTTATCCAATTTGGGTCCTTGCCTAATGATGTTACCTAATAAAGATTCATGGGAAATACAGTGAGAACTATGACCCAGTGAATTTCCTTCAGTAAGCAAAGCCTTCTTTGCCCCAAGCATTTGGGAAATGGATTCCGTGGTTATATTCTATACACTTGTATGTTTGCAGTCATGAGCATCCCTCATTTTATGATACAAATTGAACTCCATACTGGCTAGCCCTGCTGCTTTGCATCTGTAGTTATGCTATGGCAGAGGGACTTCACACCTTAGGAGACTTCTTGTACCTTTATTTTGATTGTGGCTGGATTCCAGAGTCAGAATCAGTGAAGGGCTTGGAACGGGTAGATTCCACTGTGAAGAATGGAACAGAGAACTGTTGGAGTGTGAACACACAGCATTTGTGCTTTTTGGCTGATATTCATACTTTTTTTCTTTCTTGGCTTTCTTTCAAACGGAATATAGATTGCTTCTCTCTGAACAAACAACTGTGTTTGGACTTGATAGAAAATTAACATAATTTTGAAGGATCCATGATTCCATCAACATGGGGAACTCTACTGTGGGAACTCTTTCCACCAAGAAGATTGAAAACCAATCCATCACTAAGCAGATCATCCCTAAAGAGTTGCCCAAGGCACACAGTGTAAATAACTTTTCAAGGGCAATCAATGTCAGAAGTGGGATTCAGACCCAATTCTTCCTCACCTAGCACCCTATCCACCACTATGCCAAGAGTCTTCACAGGAAATTAACAAAAGAAGGAAGAAAAACAAAAGTAGACAACTCTAAAGGCTTTCTAAAACTTTGGTTGGTAAGGCTGCCATGCTGAGTCTATATGACAAACCCAGCTATGGAAATTCTACTCTAATGGTCCTTGGGAGTTTCCTTGCTATTTCTAGTCCAAAGGAATTTTTCTTTTGTGTTTAGCTGTTACATCAATGTGGACTCTATGGTTCCCTGCAATCTCTTCCCTGAAAAGTTCTGAGTTCCATCCTCATGTTGACATCTAAGACATTGGCTGATTAGAGAGTGAAGCCCATGTGACTTAATCCATTAAGGTCAGAGTGAAGGGAGATTAAGACATGGGACAAGAATACTTCTGTGGAATAGTTGGCGTGGTCCTGCTGGAACATCTCAAATCAGTGAGATAGGGTTTCTAGGAAGACAGCTGGCTTGGCCTGGCCTGGCCTTCAGCTGGACTTGAGTGTCTTACCTTGTCCTGGGTTAACTATTTAGCTACCACCACTTTTATATTACCTTCTTCAGTTTTGTTTTCATTTTATTGAGCAAAAAATTTACTATGCAAGCAATCAATAAATCTTTATTAAGCACCTAACGTGTGTACTATGCACTGGGGATATAAACACAAAACATGAAATGATTACTACTCTCAAGCAGTTTATTCAAACAGAGGAGACAAAAAGTATTCACGCAGACACACATATGAGCAGATATGTGCTTATAGTTTTAATGGAAACATTAAATATAATCAGATAAATGCTAATAAATTTAAATGTATTTATTCTGTGTGTATATATGTACATATACACACAGAATAAATATAAAGTGAATAATACAAAGTAGTTAAAATAATTAAGGAAGTAGCGAGAGCACTTACATTTAGGGAGATCAGGAAAGCATTAATGTAGATGGTGGTGCTTGAACTGCAACTTCAAGGAAGAGAGAGATTCTACAACATGGAGATAAAGAAGGAGTGAGTTCCAGGCATGGGTTATGGTCAGTGCAAAGCATGGAGATGAAAGATGTAGATCTAGATGGAATAGGTAGCAACTAAAGTTTATTTACTAGATGACAGAGTCAAATTAGGGATTTCCTATGTACTGAAGAGAAATCAAGAAGAGACATGATATATGTCTCAGAAGCATCATTTAATTTTTATCACCTGAAGGAATTCCAATACATCACAGCTTCTTCCAGTTGATTTCTCCCTTACAATGAAAAAGTTTTTATCATGTGATTCCTAATTTTGTATATCATCTCCACTCAAAAGAAACAGCTAGTTTTGATTCTTCTTAGAGATGCTGCTGAGGGCATAGAAGTCTGTGCTGGCATTATCTCTATATCCTATGGCTTTCTGCTCCCTAATATCTCTAATTTCCATAGAGAAGGCCATTTCACCATCATGTGACGATCATCTCTAAATATGGAGAAAACAATGAGAGTTCATGGATTCATGGTTTAGGGGTTCATTATCAAATCTTTTTACTGCTGGTACTATTTTGAATTGGGATACCAATTCTAGGAATCAAATTCTTATTTCATGTCTCATGACTAAGTCTTTGCATTTAGTAGCTGGTCCCAAAATTGTTCTCCCATACTTGGGAACCTACTTTAGTTCCCAATAAAATCAGTCAATCACAAAATTTTTACAGAATTTGAGAACTGAAAAGATATCTCACCAGCAATTAAGGCTAACTTATGTGCAAAAGGAATCCCCGTTCTACCCAACAAGTGATCATACAATCTCTTCTTGAAGTCTTACAAAGAAGGGGACCCCACTACCTCTAGAGGCAGGTCATTTCACTTTTAAACAGTTCAAATTTTTAGGAAGTTTTTGCACATATCAATTTTAGATTGACACCTGATTTCTTATCTCTTTCATAATAGCCATCTGTAAGCTAACCATGAACCATCTGCTGGTACAGCTGGTACTAACCACCTGCTTGTCTATACTTCCTCATCGTTGTGTTAAGTCCTTTCCTGTCCAGCTAGTTCATCTAATCTCTGGGTCCTGGCCATGCTGAATCAGGTCCATCCTCACATTGTTTTGAACTTTGGTTCTAAAACATGGCATTACAGAAAATCTTGAAGGTTAAGAAGATGGAACTTGAGGGGCGTAGGACCCAAAGAGTATAGAAGGCCAATTCTATTCATTCACATGTTTTCCAGACCATTGCTATGTTTATTAAATAGCCACCTACTTGAAACCTCATTGTTCATTAAAACACTGCTGTGTTTTAAGGAAAACACTCTCTCCCAAAACCACTGATGAATTGTAATTTTCTCTACCATAGGAAAGAATTGTTCAGCCATATTTAAGTCATGTCCAACTCTTTGTGATCCCACTTGGGGTTTTCTTGGCAGAGATACTGGAGTAGTTTGCCATTTCCTTCTCCAGCTCATTTTATGGATGAGGAAACTGAAGGAGACAGGGTTAGGTGACTTGCCCAGCATCACACAGCTAGTAAGTAGCTGAGGCTGGATTTGAACTCATGAAGATGAGTCTTCCTGACTCCAGGCTAGGCACTCTATCTACTATGGCGCCACTTAGCTGCCCATAGGAAAGAGACCAACTTGCTATTTAACTTTCAAATTCTAGGCAGGTCATTTTTTTCCCCCTGGTTTTAATTCTTCATTTTTAATAAGCAGTCCTCTGAGTTTTGGGGGATACACATGTTGCATTCCCTGACATTCTTAGCTACTCACAAGGATACTTTGTGATAAGGATCATAGGTTTAGGGCTGGAAGGGACCATAAAAGCCATATAATCCAACCCCTAATTTACATATGAGTAAACTGAGGCCCAAATAGGCTAAGTGACTCACCCAGGTTCACTTAGCTAGTAAGGTTATGAGGCAAGGTTTTCCTAGGTCTTCCTAATTCAAGTCCAAGTGCCCTAATCCCTGTGCAAGTCAATTCAAGCAGCATTTATGGGACACTCTCTTAGATGCTAGGGATACAGAGACAAAAACCAAAACAAAACAGTCTTTGCCTTCAGAGGGCTTACCTTCTCCCAGAAAAGCCAGAACTGCCCATAAAGGAAACTAGTAGTATGCTACTATTTCTTTATTCTTTTCAATCTATACTTCCCACACTTTTTTGGGTGCCCTGCCCAGCCCTAGAAATCATGGCCACAGTCCCATTTGGTCTACCTTTGCCTTGTTTCCATTAAAACTAGGCTAAATCTGTTGATTATTTTCTTCAGCTGGTGATTGCCTGTCACAGGGTTTAAGTGTGACAGGTAGACCATAGCTAGGGAACGCAGAATTCTCTTTAGTGACATCTATACCTGTTGTGTCTTGACCCTCCTCCCTGCCCTCCAGATTGCAAGTTCCTTGAGGGCAAGGCCTCTTTCCTTTTTGACTTTGTGTTCCCTAGCACTAACCTCAGTGCCTGGTACATGGTGCCAACAAATCTTTGTTATATTGAACGTGCCCTTTGCCTCCAAGTATAAGGAGCTAGAATAATCAAACAAGAGAAAGGATCTGTTGAGTATATTCCTTAGCTGGTAGTAGTATGACAGGTGGACCACAGTTAATGGATTCTAGTCATGTGTACATGTTGTAGTCCTTCCTCTCCCGGGAGAATGTAAGCTCCTCGAGGGCAGGACCTATTTCATTTTTGTCTGTATCTCCAGCACCAAGCATCAATAGATGCTAGATAGAATATTGTTATTTGCAGAGAGTAGCAGAAAGTGGAGTATGAGCTGCCATTAAATAAAGACCATGCAGGAAGAAGAAAGGGTTTTGATGACTTCTGATGCCTCATCCTTTAATCATCCACTCTCACATTTCTTCTAGTCGTACTGATGCATGTTGCCAGAAGGAGGAATTCTTTCGACTGTATCCAGAGTATTTTTGGAGCAAAGGAAAGTTTAAAGCTTTGTTTGATGTCCAAAGAAGTGGTCATCCTGGTTCTGCTTGGTCAAGTCCAGAGGCAGGGAGCTTACTCACCTACCCATTCCATTTTCAGGTAATTATGTACACCACATGTTTCTTCCTTAGATTTAGCTGAAGTCTGACTCCTGTGACTTTTACTCACTGGTCCTACTTCTGTCCTTTGGAACCACATAAAAAGAAGGCTAATCCCTTTTTAATCTGAGGCCTCCTTCACGTATTCAAAAATCATCATTATAACATTTTCCTCCTAAGTCTTCTCTTCCCCTGGGGTTAAACAGCCCTAATTCATAGGAAGATCATAGATTTTTAAAGCTGGAAGGTGCCTTGTATAGCAACTAGCCCAACCTTGACTGTATTCCCACCCCCCACCATTATAAACAGGTCCATAGAGATGAGGTGACTTGCTGAAGGTTCACTCATAGAAAGCAAATGCCAGAGTGGGATTTGAATCTGCAACCTCTGATTCTAAATTGCTCTGTCAAATGCTTTGGAAGCCCCATTCACTTCCTGAAGGGTGATCCTTTTTAGGTAATGCAGTAAAACAGATCAACATTTTACAGCATTTTAGATTTGGAAGGGAGATATATAGATTGATGATAGATAGATAGATAGATAGATAGATAGATAGATGGATGGATGGGTGGATGGATAGGTAAATAGATAGATGGATAGATGGATGGCTAGCTATATGTATGGACAGACAGACAGACAGACAGACAGACAGACAGACAGAATAGATAGATAGATAGATAGATAGATAGATAGATAGATAGATAGAGATGGATGGGTGGATGGATAGGTAAATAGATAGATGGATAGATGGATGGCTAGCTATATGTATGGATAGACAGACAGACAGATAGATAGATAGATAGATGATAGATAGATAGATAGATAGATAGATAGATAGATAGATAGATAGATAGATGATATAGATAATGGATAGACAGTCAGGTTAGATAGATAGATAGATAGATAGATAGATAGATAGATAGATAGATAGATAGATAGATGGATAGATAGATAGATGGATGGATGGACAGGTAGATAGATAGTAAGGTATTTATCCAACACTTACTACATGCCAGGTACTGTGCTGGGAATAAGTGCTAAGAATGCAAATATGAACATAAAGAAAGACAATCCTTTAAAAAGCTCATGGTCTAATAGGGGAAGACAGTCCATAAAATGGAGCTGAAAAGCAGGAGCAAGAGAGGGAAAATATTCCGGAATAGCAAGGTAGAAATTTATAGGGGGTCAGGAGCAGAGCTGGGAGAGAAGTAAGCGTGGATGGACTGGACATTTCCTCAAATGGAGATTCCTGGCAGTAAGTCACAAGTCAGGGGAAAGGGCAATAGAGGTAGAAGCATCTCCAACTTGAGAAGCTCTTTGGGGTACAGATGGAAAAGTCTAGAGAGTCAGGAGCAGAGCTGGGAAAGAAATGGGGATGACTGGACTGGCTGCTTCCTGAAATGGAGATTTATCTATTAATTAAAGTTTATCGAGTGCAAATTCTTCATTTTACAAATGGGGAAACAGACCATGACAAATGAAATGATTTGCTCAGGAACACTCTGACAGGACCAGGGTTTTTCTGTTTCCCTACAATAAAGATTACTTTTTCCTAAAAGGCAACAAAGTTGTCCCTGGGACTTAACTGGCGCCTTCCCCCATTAAAAGACTAAGGGACAGTAAGTAGTTTTATAGTGTCTGCAATGTGCCAGACACTAAGTGCTTTTACAAATATTATCTCTTTTGGTTTTCACAAAGTCATTTCACAATGACTTGCCCAGAATCACACAGCTAGTAAGTGTCTGAGGCTGGATTTGAACTCAGGTCTTCCTGACTTCTCTATTTTGCCACTATTACCTTTAACTCCATTAACTCAGCTTCCTAGTCATCTAGGGGTATTAAAAATCCCATCCACATGGAATCAGGACCTCTCTGACTAGCTAGATATCTGAAGACCATTTGGGTCATCATATGCTGCCATATTGATCAGATACATTTCCATATGGAGACAAGGTGGAGAAGCTAAGTGCTAGAGTATCCCTATTGTACATCTTAGCTGTGGTAGGGCAAAATCAACCTCCTTTTGTTACCTGTTCAAAGATTTTCAAGTGTCTCATTTCATTCCAACATCACACCTGAACTAACAGAATTCTGGCTTTCGACCTGCCCCTAATAGTCCCAGTACTTGGCAGAGACAGGATAGAAGCCCAGATTTTCTCATTCTAAGCCAGCCCTCTTTCTATTACACCACACTACCTTCCATTGGTAAACCAGGCCAGAGGCACTGTCACTTAGAGAATTTCTGGAATGAAACCTTGACTCCAGAGTGACTTGACCCTAATGAGGAAGATTACCTTACTGGTGTTAAACTACTACTACTACTACTACTACTACTACTACTACTACTACTACTACTACTGCTGCTAGAAATAATAGCAATAATAATAATTGATGATGACAATGATAGTCTTTGGTTTTGCAAAGCTCTTTACAAACATCTCATAGGTATGGAATATATAGATTGTAAGTATGGAAAGATGTATACATTGTCAGACAGGATCAATGTGTCACTTAGTTTTGCTTATTATAACAGGATTTGAATGGGCAACAGTTACTAGAAAATGACTATAAATGGTTTTTGAAAAATCTATAAAGCATTCTTTTTTAGAAAAATCTATAGAAATCAAGGAATACCAGGGTATTTTGCCAGAATTGAGTGATTTCAGAACTCCCTTTCTAATGCTTTCCTTCCCCATCCTCATAACCCCTCTCTCCTGCTTTATTATTGATGGCCACACCCACCAACATCCATGAAGACAATTGGCTAATGGTCAAAAGGTATGAACAAACAGTTCATATCCTTAAAACCTCAAACGCTATTGAGAATTTGTAGTAGCCAAAAAGTTAGAGGCCTTGAATCCTCATGTCTCAGAAAAGCACAATTCAATTTCCTAAATTAAAAAAAAAGTTATTGATATTTTTATTTTATACGCACTTTTATTTCCTAATGTAACTCACACCCTCCCCTACCCAGAGAACCATCCCTTGTCAAATAGAAAAAGAAAGAGAAAGGAAAGTAACTCATCAAGTGAAACTACCAACCTTACAGAATATACAATGTTCTTTTGCACTCCATTTCTGAAAAGAAGAGAAGGAAGGAGGTGAATTTTTACATCTCTTTTTTGGGGAGTGAACCTTGGTGGCTATTATCATTTCGCAATATTTTGAACTTTTCATTTTGGTTTGATTCTTTTCTTTGCAATGTTAATGGTCACTGTGTATTTTTTATTTTTCTGGTTCTGCTCCTTGCACACAGTGACCTCATCATCTTTTGCTTTTGTAGCACCCAGCTGGGTACCTGACACAGGGCAGATGAAAAAATAAGTGCTTGTTAATTGATTGATTACTTCACTCTGCATCAGTTCATATAAATATTCCCAGACTTCTCTAAATTCTTCATTTTATCACTTTATAACACAATACTATTCTATTTCATTCATCTACTACAGTCTATTTAGCTATTCCCCAATAGATGAGCAAGACAGTTTCTAGTTATTTATGATTATAGAAAGTGCCACAATGAATAATTGGCGCATGGAAACCTTTCTGCTTTTGACCTCCTTAGAGTATATACCTGGCAGATGGACTTCTGGGTCAAAGGATATGGACATACATTATAATTCCATATTTATTTCCAGAATTATTGGACCAATGCACGGTTCTACCAACAGTGTATCAGTGTGCCTGTCTTTCCAGAGTCCTTCCAACACTGACCACTCCCATCTCTTTTATCATCTTGGCTGAATGGCTGAGTTTGAAGTGAAACTTCAGAGTTGTTTTAATTTGTGTGTCTCTTATTGTTAGCGATTTGGAACAGTCTTACACAAGACTATTCAATGTCCGAAGGTCTTTTGAGAACTGTTTCTTCTTATCTTAACCGTTGATCAATTTCCTTTTAACCTACCCCTCTCCAGATTTGACTCATTTTATTTTTCTGAAAAGTAGAACAAAACCAGGGGTAAATGATCATGTTACTTATTGACTCCAGCTTGAAATACAGTAAGGAACCCCTTCATTCTGGGAAATCAAGTCCCGGAACTCATGTCCCAAATTTCCTCTTGTTGGTTGTATTTGAAGGGAGCAGAACCATCACTCTGGGTTTTCCCCTTTGCTGACCTTTTACAAAGAGTCTAAGGAAAAATGATTTCCCCCTCCTCCCCTCCTACTCATAACTCAGAAATAAATCTGGAGGAAGTGTGGTTTCTACAGATCAAATTCTGACTCCGGGCCAAGGATTTATGAGGAGCAGACGCCTATAGGCAGACAGCTTCACACAAGACAACCTTCTATTTACCCTCCTTCCCCGGACTTTATGTGTTCAGCTGCTGGTTGATTTAAAAGGAGCAGGGAACGTTCGAAAGCCTGAGATGGGCTTCATGTGTGGAATCCTCGCTTTCTTAGGATTAGTATCCCGAGGTGGGTGCGGCTCAGCTGGGATGAATGTGTGCATGAGTGTTCCTGTTGGCTGGCTGCCTGATGGTGGTAGTGGAAATTGCGGCTGGGGGACTTTCCCCACTAGGGACAGTTGGTGCGTGTGTGCATTTTTCCTAGTAAGAACAGCTGGTAGTTCCCAACAGGGTTGTGTTTGCTTTTCAGTCTTGTGGTAGAGAGGGCTTCTGCTGGGAGTTACTCATTAAGTATTTAAGAATGCCATCTTGCTGCCCATTCACAGGAGAATGAGACTTTCACCCATTTTTCTTGCCTCAAAATGAAAGTTGGTTCTCAGAAATAAAATTGCTTTCTTTGAAAAGGGTAAAAAAAAAAGAAATAAAAAAATGTAGGACTTACTTTGTGTAGCACTGTGAAGGGTGCAAAGACCAACATGAAAGAGTTTCTACCCTCAAGGAGCTTACATTCTTTTAGTCTTCTTATTATGAGTACTGGAATCTTTCGTTCCTTATATTCAATAATAAAAATATCTGATAGAGAATGCTTTCACATTTGCAAAGAGCATTCTATCCATGAAAGTGTTAAATGGGTATATTTTTTGATTCTTCATTTTGGGTGGATCATAGGATCATAGATAAATAGAGGTATGTTGGAACTGGCTCTGGAAATCAGTAAAACAAACCTGCAAATCAGAATTGATTTAATTCTTATTAATTACTTACACTTAAAGTGATGGAGGAATGTTAATATTGAAGATTAAACTTAAAAATATGTCATGCATACATACATTTTATATACATACACATGTACATACATACATACATACATACATTTTATTTCTGGAGAGTCATTGTTAAATATTTACCAGGACACCTCTGATTGTAAAGGTCATCTGGTCCAATTTTCTCATTTTATAGATGAAGCAACTGAGGAAGTCAGAGGACTGCCCAAGGTCACATTGGTAGTAAGTGGCAGAGCTGATTGGAATCCAGATAAATCATTCAGTCAAACATTAATTGTTTCCTATGTGCCAAGCACAGTGTTAGGCACTACAAAGACCAAAATGAAAGAGTCCTTGCCCTCAGGGATCTTACATTTTCCTGGTCTTTGACCACCAATCCAACATACTTTCCATTGTACCACATTGATCAATAATAATATCTGTCATATATAGAGTATTTTAAAGTGTGCAAAGTCTTTATTATTATTCTACATATTATTATATTATTCTAACATACATTATTCTAACAACCCTGTGAGTTAAGTACTAGAGGCAATTTTATCTGCATTTTACAGAAGAGGAAACTGAGGCTGGGAATGTGAAATCAGAGCTATAAGCCATAATTTTTGCTTCCAAGACAAGAAACTATGACCTCAGTTTCAAAGGATGATTGGGAAACAGTGACATGAATGTGTGTGTGTGGGGTGGGATCAGAGCAGAGTGAGGAGGTATTGGCACTCACCCCAGCCTACCATCTTGTAAATTCTTAATTTAACTAATTATTCTTCCTCCTAAGGTGCTGGGTCTATTTTGTTTTTAATGCTGGATAATTGCTATAGATATTGCCAACATGCTCTAAGTTTGGTCCCCTGAAATATGCCCTGTTCACCTCAGCCTAGTTCCAGCTCAGAGGAGAAAGTGACTTATCAAAAGTCAGAAAATTAGCAATTATGAGAGATGTAGGATGTGAACCCAGGTCTTCTTGACCCTCGAGCCCAGCACTGTATCTGACACCTCACTTTGAGGATCTATTGTTTAAGATGATGGTAGGTCTGGCTACAGATGGGATAGTGACGTGTAGAGTTAAATGTGTTCCTAGAGTTTTTTCTAGTCCAACAGCCCCACTTTAGAGGTGTGGAAATGGTGGCTGAGAAAGTTTGGGGAAGTTTCCCAGGGTCTCACAGTCAGGAAGTAGCAGAGCTGGAAGCCCTGACTATCAATCCTGGGCTTGTGCATCCCATCCACCCTCCCACGCTACCACATCTTAAAAAAAAAAAAGAATCTTGAAACATTTTTGGATCACCAAAGAAAGACCTCTACAATAACAAAGGTTATATTGACCTTACAGGTGATGAGAGTTGGATAAAGCGATTGGACTGACTCTGTGAACAACTAACTATAGAACTTTACACACATCACTGAACCCATTAGAAACTCAATTATCCCATCTGTAAATTGGAAATCAATCAATAGACAAGTATATACTAAGTACCTCTGTTCCAGACACTGTGCTAATTAATGTCTGATCCATCTGTCTCATTGGATTGTTTCAGAGTTCAAGAGAGATATAATGAATGAAAGCTCTTTGAAGAAACTAATACTAGGTATTATTATTATTATTTGGATTTCATGATATAGTTAGGTGGAGGAAAAACATTGCACGTCTTTACTTACCTAGTAGGTACTTAAATACATAGCATAGTGCTTGGTGCATAGTATTTAATAAATGCTAGTTATTATTATCATCATCGCCATCATCATCATTATTATTTGTAAATAGGGCAGCTAGATGGTACCGTGGATGGAGTACTGGGCCCGGGGTCAGAAAGACTCATCTTCCTGAATTCAAATCCAGCCTCCCAGACACTTACTAGCTATATGACCCTGGGTAAGTCACTTAACCCTGTTTGCCTCAGTTTCTCATCTTTAAAATATACTACATAAGGAAATGGCAAACTGTTCCAGAATCTTTGCCAAGAATACCCCAAATGGGGTCACAAAGAGTTGGACATGGCTGAAATGACTGAACAAGAACATCCTTTCTCCTTCTGCATTTGCTACCATACATAGTGGCAGGGAAGACCAAGACATAAACTTAGAACAAGACAACAATGGGAAAATAGCTATAAGCACAGCTTCAAAGAAAAATGCTCATTAGACCCAAGGCTGGCAAGAATTCCTGGAATAGTTAAAGGAGATAAGAGTGGTAAAGGAAAAATTAGGAAATTAGAGTGATTTAAGAAAATTATGAAAAAAGAATTAATAGCTTGGTGAAAGAGGCACAAAAAATACTGAAGAAAATAACACCTTAAAAAAACAGAATTAGCTTAATGGTAAAGAAGGCACAAAAATTCACTGAAGAAAGGAATACCTCTAAAAGCAGTTATAGGCCAAATGGAATAAGAAGTATGAAAAGCTCATTGAAGAAAATAATTTTTAAAAATTAGAATTGGGCAAGTAGAAACTAATGACTTCATAAGTCTTGAAGAAACAATAAAACAAAGTCAAAAAAGTTTTTTATACTTTTTCATTCTTATATTTTATTCTAATAGTTCATACATAGTGTCTTAAAAGTCTTAGTATAGGGGCAGCTAGGTGGCACAGTGGATAGAGTACTGGTTCTGGATTCAGGAGGACCTGAATTCGAATCCGACCTCAGACACATGCCACTTATTAGTTGTATGACCCCAACTGCCTCACCAAAAAAAAGCAAAAGAAAAAAAGTTTTAGTGCAGTTTTAAAGCTTTAAGAGTTTAGGACTTTTGGGACACCCTGTATATTGTGTATGTGTTTATATATATATGTGTGTGTGTGTGTGTGTGTGTGTGTGTGTGTGTGTGTATGTGTGTGTATGTATATACATAAATATATATTGTATATATAACATGTATGAATATATATTGTGTAAACAGATAACTACCAATGAAAACTAGGATGTGCTAAAGGGACTTCAGAGGACAGTAAGATAATTTCTAGCTGGGATGGTCAGAGAGGTCAAATTTGAATGAGGTCCTGAAAAACAAGTGGGATTTTGATAGGTAATCATAACTTACCTTTATGTAGCATTTTAAATTTAATAACACAACAAGGAAATGACCACAAGTGGCATTATTCCCATTTGACAAATGAGGAAACTGAGTCTCTGAGAGCTTAAGTGATTGGCTTGTGGTTATACATCTGCTGAGTGGCAGAGTCAGGATTGGACTTTATTCTCTCGTCATGTCAGCCCCAGCACTGTTTTCCCTTTACCACCAAGCCTAGAGCAGAAGATGGAGGGGGGCACTAGGTGTGGCAAATGGGAGGAAAGGTATAGAGACCAAAACATACAAGGAATGAGTATTCAAGTGGCGAATGATGAGCAGTCCTGGTTGGAGCGGAGAGGATTTCTGAAAGATTAGGTTGGAGTGGAAAAGTGCAGTCAAGGGAGAAGAGGATTTCAAGGGGGGAGGGGGCATGTGTTACTTATTGCATCTTGCAGGGCAGCTAGGTGATGCAGTGGATAGAGCACTGGGTCTGGAGTCTGGAAGACCTGAGTTCGAATTCAGACTCAGACACTTACTAGCTGTGTGACCCTGGGCAAGTCACTTAACTCTGTTTGCCTCGGTTTCCTCATTTATAAAATGATCTGGAGAAGGAAATAGCAAACTACTCTAATATCTTTGCCAAGAAAACTCTGACTGGAGTCATGAAGAGTCAGACGTGACTGAAATGACTGACCAACAGCCACAACTATGTGTTGGGTGTAGAAGAAAGGTGGAGGAAAGGCTTTTTCCATGGTCTGGATGATTGGGAGGCCCCTGGTGTCCTGGGAGGGACCAGTTTCTTTGGAGCAGTCAGGATGGAGGTTAAACTGTGCAGGGCTAAGGAGACAGTGGATGAGGAATTATTGTCCTTCCTTTGTTGTCTTCACACTGAGCTCACACACCTGCTGGAGTCAAGCACGGTTGTCCTTTCACAGCACCGTGAAGCGAGTGAAGCTTATTTTCCATTACTTCATCTCTTCTGCACTTACTCCCTGCACAGAGGGCTGGAAGCTGTATTTCTCAATTTCCCTCAAGGTACTCCCCTCACCCCCTTTTCCTCTTTCAGAGCTGCCTGCTCAGGGATCCAGTGTTCTGTAAGGTTTGAAAAGCACAATAAACCCTATGAGGAAGGGAGTGTGGGATTATTGTTCCCATTTTACAGATGAAGAAACTGAAAATCTGAGAGAGTTGGGCACCTGGCTTATGGACACACAATGATTAAGTTGTGAAAGCAGGAGCTGACTCCAAGTTTTTCCCGCTTTTAACTGTGGGCCTGTTTCCAGGGCTGGCCCCCGCCTTCTAGGTCTCAACCCTTCTCTTTTCAAACCAGAGCCTCTATTTGGGCTTCTCCTATGACAATGCTTTTGGTCCAGCATTACAGTAAGTTATAAATAGGAATTCTGGTACCTAGAATAATGACAGAGGGAGAGACAGACAGACAGACAGACAGACAGATAGATAGATAGATAGATAGATAGATAGATAGATAGATAGAGACAGAGAGAGACAGAGAGAGACAGACACACAGAGACAGAGAGAGACAGAGAGAGACACACACAGAGAGGGACAGAGAGAGACACAGAGAGAGAGAGAGCAAGACAGAGAGCAAAACAGAGAGAGAGAAAAAGAGAGACAGAGAAACAGACACACACAGAGAGAAAAGAGAGAGAGAGAGAGAGAGAGAGAGAGAGAGAGAGAGAGAGAAGAGAGAGAGAGAGAGAGAGTAAGGTCCTAAGTTATGATGGTGTTATGATGCCCTTGTGAGTGGTTGTTATAGACTAGAGACAGAGGTCAAGATGTCTGGGGAGACTGAGGAACTGGAAGTCAAAAGTCTTAAAGGAGACAGGATGGGGTTGGAGAAGATGACTGTAAGCAAGGTATTAAACTTATTGAGGAGGAGGGTAAGTGATCCAGAGGGCCATAGAATCTGGTACTAAGCTGAGGATGGGATGGAGTGGACTTTAAAGAATAAGTGGGGGGCAACTAGGTGACACAGTGGATAAGGCATTGGCCCTAGAGTCAGGAGGACCTGAGTTCAAATCCGGTCTCAGACACATAACACTCACTAGCTGTGTGACTCTGGGCAAGTCACTTAACCCCAATTGCCTCACAAAAAAGAAAAAAAAGAATAAATGGTTGTTTACTGATGGATGGCAGTGGGGAGCAAGGTATATATACCTACTCTTCATCATGGTTCTGTGTGGCAGGAGTATGGGAGGAATAGCCAGCCTTGGAGAATGTCATCCAGTTAGTCAATAATTGTTTATTAAACCCTTATCCTCTTCAGAGGATTCACAGAAATTTGGATTAGAAGAGCACAAAAATGAGAAGCCATACAAGGGATGGATGGTCTCATCAGTGTGGGTATTCCCAATCCAAACCTGTGCATAACTTCTCATCTGTGTTATTCTTTTTCATATTCTTCTGTGAATCCTCCACAGAGAAGAATCTTGCTCAGCTGTAGACTTTCTCATAGGTATATTTATATTTCTTGGTTTAGAGTAGAGCATCCACTGTATGGTAGGTGACTTCCTTCATTAAGGGTCAAAGATTGAATAGGCACCCTGGTCCTCAGCCTTTAGACAGGAAGTTGATGAGAAATGACTGGGATGACCAACTAATAATCTTCCCAGCAGGTGGGAGAGCCAGAGTTCATTAACTCTTTATAACTCTCCTTACTCCAACAACCAGTCCTTTAGAAAGGAGATAATTGAGTGGTATAATTTAAGGAAAGGCTCTTGCCTGATTATGTCTCAACCTAACCAATTGGAAATTCATTTAGGTTAATGAGCAAATTTTCATAGGATATTTGGGATTGGGAAAGGGGAACACACAGAGAGGAAAGAGAGATAGAGAAGAGAGAGAAGAAAAAGAGAGAGGGAAAGAGGGAGGGGGGAGAGACAGAAAGAGGAGGGAATGAGACAGACAGAGAGAGAGAGAGAGAGAGAGAGAGAGAGAGAGAGAGAGAGAGAGAGAAAGACAGAGAAAGAGAGACAGATAAAGAAGAGAGAGACAGAAAGGGAAAGAGAGACAGGGAGAAAGAGAGAGGGAGAAAGAGATAGTGATACAGAGAGACAGACACAGACAGAAAGAGAGACAGATACAGACAGAGAAGAGAGAAAGAAAGGGAAAGGGGGGGGAGAGAGACAGAGAAGGAGGTACAGAGAGACCGAGAGAGAGGAAAGAGAGAGAGAAAAAGGGAGGAAGATGGAGGAAAAAGTGAGAAAGAGGAGAGATAGATAGAGAGAGGAAAGAGAGGGAGAAGGAAAAAGTGAGAGAAGAAAGAGGAAAAAGAGAGAGAGAAAGAGAGAGGGGGAGAGAGACAGAAAGAGGAGATAATGAGACACAGAGAGAGAGGAGAGAGAGAAAGGGAGAGAGACAGAGACAGAGGGAAACAGAGACAGTGATGCAAAGAGACAAAGACAGAGAAAGAAAGAGAGATAGACAGAGAGGAGAGAGAGAGAAAGGGAGAGAGAGAGAGGTAGAGACAGAGAAAGAGATAGAGTGAGGAAAGAGAGAGAAAAAGGGAAGGAGAGAGGAAAGAGAGGAGAGAAAGATGAGTGAGACAAAGAGACAGAGAAAGGGAAAGAGAGAGAGGAAGAGAGAGGCAGAGACAGAGATAGAGACAGTGAAACAGAGAGAGCATCCTGAAGACACAAAGAATATACTGAATGTGTCGGGGGGGTGGAGTACAGCAAAGAAGTCAAGAGTTAGGATGGGGGCACAGAAACAGGTAGGAATGATGAAGGCAGCTGTTGAAAGAGTTGTACAGGGTAATTATGGCCAATCTTTCCCACACTCATCTTTTATAACTGTCAAAACCACTCTGAGGACAAAACCTCATCCTGGAAATTTTTATTCTTTGCAATTCAGGGAACTCAAAAGGAACAAAAAAGCCCCCCCCCCCACCTCTCCCTGTCATGGAGAAGTTTCAGAGAGGGGTGTACACAAAGGCGGGTTGGGAAAGGAAGGAAAGAAAGGGGTGGGGCTGGGAAGAGAGCGAGCAAATGAAGCAAGGTAGAAAAATCTGGAGGTGCTGAAACACTCAGGCTCAGGATTTTGTGTCTCAAACAAAAGGTGATTACAGATTAGTGGGAAGCTGGAGGCGGCTAGCTACTGTTTGGAGCAGGAGACTGGACACACACAATCTCTGACCACGGAATAGACTGAAAATGAACTGGCTTTCACAGAGTTCAGACTTGAGACTTTGATCTTAGAACCACTGAAAATTTTGCCTTGCTGTTTGGCTTAAGAAATAATCCTTAAAAAAAAATAAAGCTATCCCTCCACCCCTCCCCCCACACGCCCCTTTTAATCTTTTCCCACTTTTACTAGACCAATTTTCGTTGGGTGTGCCCAGGTTTAAAAGCCTTATAGAATTTATAGACCAAGTCAAGAAAGCATTCTCAGATTTCCAAGGTGGCTATGGTTTGGCTGCTGTAAAATCCTTTATTTAGCACTTCTACAACTTTGAAATTCAAGGAGTAGAAAGTCGCTTTGTTTGAATAAGTCAACATAGCCTGAAAACATTAAACAAATGAACTTTTCTCTCGAAATTTGTTTTTCCTTCAGGGCAAAAATGGATTCTGCACTCTGTTCCATGATGTTTTAAGACATCAGATTTTGCTTTTCTCTGTTCCGTTTTATCAATCAATGAATCAACGGAAATCACTTATTAAGCATGTTCTAGGCATTGTGCTAAGTTCTGGGGATCCAAAGAAAGGTGAAAACTGGGGTCTTTTCTTTCAAGGTGCTCAGTTTAGTGGAAGAGACAACATCGTGTCATTCAGCTCATGAAGCTGTCAGGGAGGGAGAGTTTTTGGAAGGTGGGCTAGGAAATACCAAGTTGATGGTGGTACAAGAAGAACCTCGGTATCAATTTAGATCCCAAGATAGTTTTTACGCAAGAGACTTATGACCTCTCAGCCACTTTTCTACGGACGACCCTGATGCAAGATGAAGAATTATTTACTTTGTCAGAAGTATACCTGCAGAGGCCCTGATGTTGGGTAGAGCTGCTCCTGCTCATCATCACTGTCTCATATCAAGAGAAGTTACCTGTGACCATACTGGAGTGCTATCATCTGTGCTGTGGCTGCCACATTCATTAGGAGACCCACTGTGAATTCCAAAGATGTGATAGAACCCATCACATGGACCAGATTATAAGACTTAGTCTTTTTGAAGGAGGAAGAAAAAGCTTAGAAATTCTGGCTTTCGTGTTCTTCCATGTTTTTTATTTCTGTTCCTCCAACCCCCTTTCCTCCTTTAGTACTATCCATGACAGAAGGACTTTCTAACTACTTAAATGGTGGAAGATCCTCTAGAATATCATTAGGATCTTGCCACTGAGGGGTGGTATGTGGTAGGACAGCAGGTTCCTCACACAGCTTCTCTTACCCCGATACTACTCCTTCCCTACACACAACTCCTACACAACTTCCTTAGCTCCAGCTTCCTTAGTGATGTTCTGGGTGAAGCTTATTTTCTCTAGGAAACCTGATTTTTCCCCAGATTCTCTGACATAGTTTTCTGGACTAGAGCCAACAAAAAGCTCAAGTCAACTCTGATCAATACAATGATCCATGACTATCCAAAAGATTCATGATGAAAAATACTATCCATCCTCAGAGAGAGAACTGATGAACTCTGACAGAAGATTGAATCATATTTTTCCACTTTATTTTTATTGCCCCCCCCAACAACATGACTAATGTGGAAATATGTTTGTCATAACTTCATATGTATAATGGGTTTTGAATTTCTTCTCAATGGGTGAGGGAGGGGTTTCAGGGAGAGAATTTGGAAATGAAAATAAAAACTAAACTAAAAAAAACCACAACAGGATGGGTTAAGACTTACCATGATCTATCCCCTCCCCCACCAAAAAAGCCCAAGTCATATGGGTTCCATGCCTCTCAAACTTGGTGATAGTCCAAGACCACATGAGTTGCTATGACCTCGTTGTTGTTGTTATCGTTATTGTCCCTTCATTCTCAAAGAGGACTCTGAAGACTGACTAGACAAGTTTCTAGAAGATGGGGGAGTGCTACTGTAACCTTGTTGTGTTAGGGTAAAGTAAGCCTCTTTCTTTGTTCAATGTTTAGTGACTTTCAGAGTGCCTCATGTTGTCCCAACATGGAACCTGAATTAAGAGGGTTCTGATTTTAGAGCCACACCTACAGCATAGGTACAATGAATACACAAACAACAATGTGTAAGCAACAAGGCACACACAGCTGAGTCTTCTGCCAGTACCTGTGCCCTTAATAGCCATGTCCCATCCTCCCCCTCCCCAACTATGGCACTCAGGAACTCTTATAGGAGAGCAAGGATGCTACAGAGATGTATTCAATTGCTTCTCACCCAGAAATAGAACTGGCAGGCTGGGATTAAATATTGCTTCCTGGATTGTCTCATTCTTGGACCTTGAAACTGGCAGACAGGGGGAGAAGCTGATTGTTTCAGACCTGCCTAGAGATTCAGAAGGCCCACAGAAGGGTAGACGGGAGAATTCTGATATGAGGGTGCTGTGCCAGCTCAGTTCCTTAGTGTCTCAGGTTGAGAGCTCTGGTACTTGCTTATTTTAGCTTGGCTAAAAGAATGCTGGTAATACCTTGCATTTATGTCATGATTTGTAGCTTTAAAAAGTGGGAAAGAAGTACTGTGAGAATTACGAAGCTCAGAAGAGCTGAAGGTTTGTTTGAGACCCATGCAGCTCATTGTGCAGAGCTGGGATTCCATCCCTGGCACTAGGTTTAGGGTTCTCCCCCCATACAATCTCTCTAAAACAGTGTCTTAACATCTTAGATCTAGATCGGGAAGGGGTATTAGACGTCATTTCATCTAATCCCCTCATTTTAGGGGTTTCAGTGACTTGCCAATGGGCATACTGGGAGTATAAATCAGAGCTGGAATTTTAACCCAGGTCCTCTGACTCCTAAGCCAATATTCTTTACACACACACACACACACACACACACACACACACACACACACACATACACTTACATGGACTTAAGCCTTAATCTTCTTTTCATTGTGCAGTTTGATCAGTAGCAACTTTAGCTTTCACAGCATTGTATAGTCAATCAATAAACATTTACTAAGCACCTACTATGTGCCCGGTACTATGCTAAGTGCTATGGATACTAAGAAAAGCAAAAGTCCCTATTCTCAAGGGGCTCACAGTCTAATGGGGGTGAAGACATTGGAACAACTATGTATGAATAAGCTATAGATGGAATAAATTGGAGATAATTAACAAAGGGAAGGAACTAGAATTAAAGGAGATTGGGAATGACTTACCATAGAAGCTGGGATTTTAACTGAGACTTGAAGGAAGCCAGGAGTGGAGATGGAGAATGAGAACATTACATGTGTGCGTGACAGCTAGTGAATATACATGGAGTCAGGAAATGGGGTGTTTTGTTTGAGAAACAGTAAGGTGATTGGTGTCACTGGGTCACAGAGAATGTGGTGGAGTGTTAGACGTAAGAAAACTGGAAAGGTGGGGGTGGATATATTATGAAGAACTTTGAATGAGGAAGTTGTGTGGGAGTTTTGTGTAGGGAAGGAGTAGTATCAAGGAAAGAGTCACTACGTCAGGAACCTGCTGTCCTACCACACACCACCCCTCAGTGGCAAGGTCCTAATGATATTCTAGAGATTTGGTCCTAGAGGTGATAGGAAGCCACTGGAGTTTATTGAATTGGGATGGTGGTAGTCCTGCTGCTATGGTCAGACCTGAGTTTTAGAAAAATAATTTTGTCAGCTGAGTCGAGGATGGTCTGGAATGGGGAAAGACTTGAGGTAGGGAGAGCAAACCATAGGTATTTTGTTTCTGTTTTTTTCTTTTTCTTTTTTCTTTCTTTTGTTTTTTGCTAGGCTATGGAGTTAAGTGACTTGCACAGGGTCACACAGCTAGTAAGTGTCAAGTGTCTGAGGCCAAATTTGAACTCAGGTCTTCCTGACTCCAAGGTGGGGGCTTTATCCACTGTGCCACCTAGCTGCCCCTTTATGTGATATTTTTCTTTCTTTCTTTCTTTCTTTCTTTCTTTCTTTCTTTCTTTCTTTCTTTCTTTCTTTCTTTCTTTCTTTCTTTCTTTCTTTCAACAACGGTTATTTCAACAGTGCAGGTGTAAAGCAATGAGTGCCTGTATCTGGCAGTGCCAGAAAATGGCAGAAAGAGTGATGGATTTGGAGATGGGAAGACCTGAGTTTGCATCCAGCCTCTGATACTTACTAAGTCTGTGCTCTTGGGAAAAGAAGCTCACTTTTATGACCTCAACTTTCTTCTCTATAAAATAGGGAATAATATGATCCATCCTGCAGTGCTTGGTGTGAGGCTTAAATGAAATAGTGCAGGTGAAGTACTTTGCAAACCTTCAAAAGGTAGACTAATGCCAATCAGTTTTCTCCCTTTCCTCATTCTCCTTGTAAGGAGGAGGTGGTGGAATAAATCAATCAGGTCCCCCCCAACCCACTTAAAGGAAGTAATAAAATGATTAATCACTCAATCTCAATCATAGGCTTTAAACTAAGTATGAAAAGTGAAAAGTCTTTTTTTTTTTTTTTGGTAAGGCAATTGGGGTTAAATGCCTTGCCCAGAGTCACATATCTAGTGGGTGTTATGTGTCTGAGTCTGGATTTAAACTCAGGTCCTCCTGACTCCGGGGCTGGTGCTCTATCCACTGCACAATCTAGCTGCCCCTTAAAAGTCTTTGAAAGTGTTTGGATGAGGTGAAAAGATGATGGACAGGAAATCTGTTCTAATTGGCTGACGGATTTTGCCATAATCTCTGGGACCTATATAAAAGGAATGAGCTAATCAGAGGATCATATATCTCTAGATTTGGAAGGGACCTGAGAGGTCATATAAAATCCAACCCCTTTGTTTTGCTGACAAAGAAACCCAGATCCAGAAGGGTTAGTGACTTAAGTGCTCAGAGTCACAAAGGTAGTAAACAATGACAAAGGCAAGATTTGAACCCAGGTATTTTGACTTCAGAACCATTTTTTTTTTCCACCATGATAATGTGCTCATGGGCAGCTAGGTGGTGCAGTTCATAGAATTCCTGGCCTGGAGTCAAGAAGACTCATCTCCCTGAGTTCAAATCTGGACTTAGACACACTTACTAGCTGTGTGACCTTAGACAAGTCACTTGGCCCTGTTTGCCTCAGTTTCCTCATCTGTAAAAAAAAAAACAATCTGGAGAAGGAAATGCTAAACCACTCTCATATCTTTGCCAAGAAAACCCCAAATGGAGTCATGAAGGCTTAGACGAGACTGAAATGAATAAACACTAATAACGTACTCACTCTCCAGGACTAATTTTGTCATGCATAACAACAGTAATAACCACAGCTCATTCTTATTGTATTGTTAAGCTTACAAAGGAAAGTCCTTTTCTCATAGCAAATTTATGAAGCATCACAAAAATATTTTACTTTATTTTAGAGATGCATATTCGTTCCTCTGAGGGATAGTGGCATAGTGATATGTGAAATTTGGGTTCAAATACTCATTCTAATACACACTAGCTTTGTGACTGTAGAAAAGTCATCAAATCTCTCTGTAGAGCCATAAGTAGTAGTTGTGATGCCGGGGACTACAGAGGTGAAAAGTGTCATGAAATCTTTTTTTTTAAACATAAATTTAGTTGATCCAAAGCAAGGGAGAGACCTTGGACCTCAGGACATAAAGTGCTGGGGTGGGAATGGGAGTCAGACTCTGGAGCACCATTCTGACAAGGGTAATGGCAGACAGAACCGCTCTCCCCCCGCCCCGGGGAAACCAAATGGTCTACTTACTATTCCTCAAAGACATTCCATTTCCCTTCTGTCTTTGCATTAGCTCTTCCTCATCCGAAACTCTCTATACCCTCTCCTCTGCCTCTTATCTAAGGAAGGTGCTGCCCATCAAGGATGTGGACACTGGGGAAGGAAGCAGGGTGATGCCAAGTCATGGAGAAGTTCATTTAGGATGTGACTTTTGGGGGAGAATTCATGCCACTGAGTAGCTTCCTATTTCAACTAATAATTCTTCTTAACTAGCCGCCTAGCTCATCTCCTTCTGCCTGCTGAAGGAGCATCATTGCTTTGTGTAGCCTCTAAATATTGAAACCCTGGTACAAAGTTCTATTTGCCTTGCCCCAGGTATAGTTCTATCTCTCTGATACTTAGTTTCTCTGCTTCTAAAATGGGGGTGATCATGTCTGTGGGGGAAGTTGCTTCACAGGATTGCCATGAGGAAAACATTTTGTATACATTTAAATGTTAATGTACTTGGTAAACCTTAAAATACCATACAAATGTGATTCATCAATACCATCATTATTATTTTCAATTCAGAAAAAAAATTTTGTGGGACCTGTTTTGTGTGAGTGTGGTTACCAAACATATATCTTAGTTTTTCCTCCAACTGGCAACCACCATTTTTGCCTCTATCAGCAAAACTTGTTTTTTTTCCAATGATACCTTAATGGAGAACAAATAATATTTTCATCTTGATAGATGCACCATAAATAGTGAGTGCTGGAGGGGAGAACACTGATTATAATAGCACATTGTCTCCATTGTTCGCAGAAACTTGCTTTCCTAAAGTTCTTTTGCTAATTACCTACCAAACTTGCAGTTCCAACATCCACTCCTTCAATTGATAATGTCTATTTATAAGGCAGGAAATCCTTGCTTACATCTGCCCCTTACAATGCATGCCATGTCTGGCCCTGGGAAATGACTTATAACCAGTGGCTGGACACCCCAAACAGTGTTGGGAAACTTTCTCTGTTTTTCCGTGAGTGGGAAGTGACCTTGCTGAACCTTGAAAAATACAAGGACTGCTTTCTGGATAAAGGCAAAACAACCTAAAGAAAGAGAGGGAAGGGAGGAAGTTAGGGCCATGTGACACACACGGATAGGTCTGTGAGATTAGCAACCTATCAGAATTGTTATTGAATGTCCTTGGAGGAAGCGTAATCATTTCATTCAGTCAATTCAGAATTTTAGGATCCTTACAAGGAACACCCAACCATAGGAAACATGGTGTGAATTTAAAAATCTAAGCAGGGACAGACTATTAGGAAATTCTGGGCTTTTAGTTTAGTTTTTAAGTTTTCATTGATTGATCAAACCATTTATTAAATCTGTTGTCTCTAGCCCTGACCTCTCTTCTGAACTCCAATCTCTATATCTTCCAATTCATAGAATCGTAGATCAAGAGCTGGAAAGAATCAGATCCTATCTAATCCAACTTTACCATGTTAAGGAGAGAAACTAAGGGACTGTCTTAGTAGGTTTCTACCAGTAACTCAAACTGTACATGTTTTCACTTGTTTCTTACCAGGTGGCTTAATGGGTAGAGCACCGGACTTGGAGTCAGGAAGGCCTGAGTTCAAATCCTGCCAGAGATACTAGCTGTGTGACCAGTCACTTAATGTCTCTGAGTCTCAGTTTCCCCAACTATAGAATGAGAATAATAATAGGACTTGACTCATAGGGTTGCAGTGAAAATCCAAGTAGGGTTTTTCAAACCCTTAAGCTCTATAAAGCTATTATTATTATTATTATATACATGTTATGTGCCCAAATCAGAATGTAAGCTCCTTGAAGGCAGAGTCTGATTCTCATTTTATCATTGCTTTCTTGGAATCTTGCACATAGTAAGGATTTATTAAATATTCATTGAATTAAACCTATCTAAAATGAAGTTCCATGAGTTTTCAAAAAAGTATTTTTAAAAATTATTTTGAACTTGACAAACATCAACAAATATGATCCTTTCTACAGATAAAAAACCACAAAGGATTGTGTATGAAGTTGCAAATTTCTATTACATGCAACTTTATTTTAAAATTGCATAATAAACTTAGCACAGTTATTCCCAAACTATCTTGCTTGTTTCTGTCTTTGAAGTGCCTTATAGGTTTTCCCTGAAAATCTTCCCTCTTTCTGACTTTCCTCTTCCTACCTTCATTCTTCCATTCACTCATATTCTAAATCTTTGGGTAGCTCATATCTAATCAGGTCTTCAGTCCTATCTTTTCTCCATCTACAGCATCTCTCTTCCCACTCTTAATCAGTTGACCAACCAGTGTTTATTAAGTACCTACTGTGTGCCGGACATTGTTAGGTTCCAAGTATATAAAAACAGAAAAGAAATATCTTCAAATTTCCTTAAAGAACTTACATTCCATCAGAAGAGATAACATACTTAGGTATCCATGAATTAAAGGCAAGGTTATTTCATGGGGTAGAGGACACCAGTAATGGTAGCGGGAGATCAGGGAACCATCGGAGCAGAGGGATATGATTTAGCTGAGTTTGAAGAAAACCAGGGATTTGAAAGTACAGAAGGGAGCGAGTTGCAGATATGAGAGACTATACATATAGTGTGTGTATATGTATGTATATGTATATGTGTGCCTATGTATAGAAATATGTATATGTGTATATTTATGTGTGTATATGTCTCTCTATATTTTATCTTTCAGAAAAAGTAGTGTGGTAAGTAAGGGTACATAGTAAGGGTTTACTTTCAGAAAGTGGTGTAGTAAGTAGGTCGCTGGAAGCCTTAGGTTCATATAAATATACATACATACACACATACATACATACATATATTTATTTTTTTAAAGCTGTTTGGTTACTTTGAGGTACTTCAGAGGCAGCTTGGGGTAGTGGAAACAGCACTAGTCTGGGAGTGAGAGGACTTGGGGTCAAATCCTATCCCTGATGATTATTCCTTGTATGCCTCAGTTTCCCCATCTGTAAATCCAGAAGGTTGTACTAGGTGGCCTCTAAGGGCTCTTCCACCTTTAGATCTATGATTCTATGACCTAGTTAGCTGGAATAGAATATATATGCATATATATTATATATGTATATATACATATGCTTGTATGTATAATGCATGCATATCTATACATATGTGTATATGTATACATGTGTATATTATACGTATACATCGTGTATGTATATATACATACATACACATACACACATACACACATACACACATACACACATGCACACATATGTATAATTTCAAAGTTACCTAATTCCTTGAAG
Source organism: Phascolarctos cinereus (assembly GCF_003287225.1). NCBI lineage: Eukaryota > Metazoa > Chordata > Mammalia > Diprotodontia > Phascolarctidae > Phascolarctos > Phascolarctos cinereus. The sequence continues at coordinate 260,980,241 of NW_027555514.1, read as the reverse complement.
GCAGCCTGATCCAGTGGGAGGATCACTGGCTTTGGACCAGAAGACCTGAGCTTGGCTCTCAGCTCTGCCTTTTTTTCTGGCTTTGTGACTCTGCTGTTTGATTCACTCCTGTGAGCCCCATTTTCTTTATCAGTGCAACAGGAATAGTAATTAACCTAACCGATTACCTCATAGGGCAATCACGGAGATTATATGAGAGAGTGTATCTAAAATACACTGTAAACCAGGAGGCTTTTGTAAATTCTAGCTATTATTGTTATTAGCAAGGTCTTCAGGGAATGGGACATGTGACTGGTTAATTTGGATAGGGCCAAATTGGGTTAAGAGAAGTCCAGAGTATGGAGAGGGCAGACGCACACAGATGATGGCTGCCCTGTGGCATTTAGTTCATATTTATTTATCTTTGAGATCTTCTTCCCTCCCATGCATCACTTTCCCTTCTTTACTTCCTTCACCCCCACACACTTAGAACTTTATTCTTCCTTTTTGTCTTCCCTTCCTTTCAGAAAGGAGGATTAGTGTAATGGGTCAGGAAGATCTAGTTTTAAATCCCACCTTGGACATTTACTAGCAGTCTGACTATGGGAAAGTCAATTCATTGCCCAGTTTCCTCATCCACAAAATGAGTGGGGTCAGGCGTGCTTTTGGACAAAGCCAAACCATTATGAGGTCTATAGCCCCTAAAAAAATCAAACAAAGAGGAAAATGACATATATATTATATAAACACTTTTAGCTGTTCTTTTTGTGGTAACAAAGAACTGGGAGAGCTTAGAGATGTCCATCAGTTGAGGAATGGCTAAAAAGATTTTGATGTGTGAGTTAATTGAATACTATTGTACCATAAGAAATGCGAAAGGAATGGTTTCAGAAAAACCTCAAAAAACTTTTAAGAACTGATTCAGAGTGATCTGAGCAGAATCAGGGGAACAATTATACAATAAAAATATCATAAAGACAAAAACTTTTAAAGACTTGAGAACACTGAGTAACCCAATCACCAACATAATTCTAGAAGACTTGTAATAAAATATAGTTATTCATCTCTTGACAGAGAGGCAATAGACTCGGTGCAGATTGATAATTTTTTTTAATATGTACAAATTTGTTTTGCTTGACTATATACAGACATACACACACACACACACACACACACACACACATACACACACGGCAATCAGGGTTAAGTGACTTGCCCAGGGTCTCACAGCTAGTATCAAGTGTTTGGTCTGAGGCCAGATTTGAACTCAGATCCTCCTGACTTCAGGGCCAGTGCTCTATCCACTGTGACATCAAGCTGCCCCTATGTGTGTGTGTATCTATCTATCTATCTATCTATCTATCTATCTATCTATCTATCTATCTATCTATATATCTACAAGGGTTTTGTTTTTCTTTCTTTTTCAGTGTTGGGGTTTGGTGGAAGTGGGAGAGAGAAAAGGTAAATTTTTGCTAATTTTGAAAAAAAATTAATTAAAAATGATTAAATAGAATGGTGGGAGCAAGGTTGGATTACATGGTTTCCAAGGTCCCTTCCAACACTAAATCTATGATTTTACCCAGTTTTTAATATATATATTATGTTCTCTCCTCATGTTCCCTGCCCTCAGAGTCCTCCCTTTTTCTTTCTGATTTCATTATTGTGGAGAAGTTGACCTTAGCCATGGCCCCTGCCTTCCTTCCCACAACCCGTTGATGGGGGAGAGATGTGATATTTAATCACAGGGGAGGATTCCAGACATAACATGGATGAAGTGATGCCTGGCTCTATGCTCATTCCTTTCTGGTTACCATCTGCAGAAGTCATTACCTGTCCTTCAGACTCCAATGGATTTCCCAAACAGTAACTCACTGACCTGACAGATGCAAGCACAGATTTTATGCAAATCCTAGTGCTGTTAAGTCTGCCATGCAAATAACTTCTTAAGTTGACCAATTTTGATGCAGTATCCTAAATGATTATCCAGAAATTCTTCACTGGTTCTATTTTATACAATGTAGTGTCACCAGTGTTGGGGGAAGCTGGGGCAAAGAGAATCAGATGATAGAACCATGATTTCATTAATAGAGGAAACTCCTGGGTGAGGAAATTCCCTCTGCCAATGAAGCCTGGCACCTAGATGGAGCAGTGGATAGATTGATGAGCATGGAGCCAGGGGTACTTCAGTTCAAATCCAGCCTCAGACACTTACTAGCAAGGCTAATCAACCCCTGCCTGCTTCAGTTTTCTTAACAGTAAAATGGGATAGTAACACCACATACTTTCCAGGATTGTTTTTTGGATCAAATGAGATAATATTTGTAAATTGCTTATCATAGTGCCAGGCATGTGTAGCAGGCACTTAATAAATGCTTGTTTCCTGCCTTTATCTGTAATTTGTATTCTTAGTTGCTAAGAGCACTGGGAGAATAGACCAGGTTACACAGTCAGCCCATATCAGAGGCAGGATTTGAACTTAGGCCTTCTTGACTTTGAGCCTAGCTCTCCATCCACTATACCAGTGGTTCAAACTGTTTTTTTTTAAATCTCAGGATCCCTTTCACCATTAAAAAATGATTGAAGACATCCCAAAGGTCTTTGGTTTATGTGAGTTATAGAGATTCGTATTTGTAGTATTAAAAATCAAAATATCAGTATCATAATGAAAATAGTTTTGACCTCATGGACTCCTCGAAGAGGTCCTTTTGGTCCCTGGACCACACTTGGAGTGTTACTGAGCTCCATCATGCTTCCTCTGTCATCAGGTGATGAAAATACAAAAATTCATCACTGAAGAAGCACCTATGAAGAATTGATTTAGGCGCCAGGCACTGTATTAGGCACTGGGAATGCCAAGACAAAAACAAAACGGGCCCTGTCTTCAGGGAACTTACATTCTGCTGGGGCAGATCCAATGTATATATGTAAGCACATATATACAAATATTTTACAAAATTATTGCCAGGTAATTGGTGGGGGGAGGGACATAGGGGCAGACTGTAATAACTAGGGGGACAAAGAAAGGCTTCATGGAGAAGGTGGCTGTCAGTCTGAGGATCCCCCTCATTCTTGCCAAGTGCAGGCTTGAGTTTCAAGGTCTTATAGGTAATTAGGAAGCTGGAGAGCCCAGCTCAGAGGAAGAACTTTACTTTCAGAAGGGTCATCTACCCCAGTTTCACAGCTGGATTGCCAGCAGTCCAAATTAAACAAAAAAGAAATAAGATTTCAGCTCAAGTAAAAACCTACTGCCTTCCCCCTCCCCCCATCACTTTTGTGCCTTCCTTGCAGCTTCTCCCCAGTTTCTTATTTTTCCTTCACTCCCTGCTCAGTGATCATCTTCTTCATGGCCTGAGACTAGGACCCGGAGGCTTTAACCTATTCGTCTCCAGAACTTCTTTCCCTGGGGTGCCCCCGTCCTGACTAGTGACTGCTTCACTTGGCCCAAGTAGCCATGCCTCATTTCATTCGCTGTTCTCTGGCCATCTTCTCCGCAGTCTCATCATTGCCTCATTGACTCTATGGGTATCCTTCTCAATTCAATTCAGTACAATTCATGCTTACTAAGAAAGTGTGTTGGTAGATGGAGATTCAAAAATGGAAAAAAAAAAAAGAAATACTGCCTTCCTTTAAGAAGAGGATATCAAGGGAATAAGATGTATACAGAAACAATGATAAGAGAAAAGAGAAGAGAAGAGAAGAGAAGAGAAGAGAAGAGAAGAGAAGAGAAGAGAAGAGAAGAGAAGAGAAGAGAAGAGAAGAGAAGAGAAGAGAAGAGAAGAGAGGAGGAGAGGGAGAGGAGAGGAGAGGAGAGGAGAAGAGAGGAGAGGAGAGGAGAGGAGAGGAGAGGAGAGGAGAGGAGAGGAGAGGAGAGAGGAAAAGATAGATGCAGACAGAGACAGAGACAGGAGAAAGACAGACAGAGAGAAACAGAGAGAAGAGAAGAAGAGAGGAAAGGAGAGGAGAGGAAAAGAGACAGACAGAGACAGAGAGAGAGAGAGAGAGAGAGAGAGAGAGAGAGAGAGAGAGAGAGAGAGAGAGAGAGAGATTCAGAGAAAGGAAAATTGAATTGGATTTGGCACCTAGTGGACTTGGATTCAAATTCTGACTGAGTGACCAGGGACAAGTCACAAGCTCTCTGGGCTCCAAGTTCCCACCTCCATAAAGTGAGGAAGATTGATTTTAACCAGGGGCTCTTACATTTTTGTGTGTCATGGTCCCCTTGGATAGTCTGGTAAAACCTATGAGCCCCTTCTCAGAATTTTATCTTTAGATGATAAAATAAAAGAACCAGATTTACAAAAGAAACCAGTTATATTGAAATCCAGTTCTCAAAATTGAAAGAGAAAGTCCACAGAGCCCAAGTTAAGAAACCAGGGGCTAGGTGATCTCTATTTTATCTCTAATTCTGTGATGATCCTGTGAGAGACTGAGGAGGCAGAGGATCACTGGGGGAGCCTTGAAGGCTCCATGGAAGAGATGGCAGCTGAAGCCTTCAAGAGAGAAGAGTTCAACAAGTGGAAAGGTAGAGGGTGTTGTCGACATTAGCCATGAGAACCATGTTCAGATTCGAGGAGGTGGGAGAAGACAGGATGGGTATGGTCCTTCTCACTCCTAAGATTATGATCCTATTATCCTAAGATCCTATGTCTGGTGAATGTAGTAATTATGTGGCAACTAAGTGGTTTGGTTTTCTTAGATTGTGAAAGGGAGTGGTAAAAACTTAGGCTGTCAGTATTTTCTGTTTCCCTCTTTTCTTTCTGATCATCCCTTTGAAGATCTCTCTTCATTATAATCTAGACCACCTCATCATAGGATTCTAGGATTATAGATTTGCAGTTAGAAGAGAAATCTTGAGATCATTGAGTCCATCTCCTCCCCATTTTCCAGATGGGGAATGTGGGGGCCAGAGAGATTAAAGCATTTGACCAGTATTACATAGTTACTAAGTATTGAAGGTAGGATTCAAACCGCTTTCTGACTCCAAGTCCAGCACTCTAATATGTAACTTTGAAGTGACGTTAACTGGTCTTTTATCCACCTAAATTTTGGGTTTCACATTTGGTTCAATACTACAAACTGCTCTGATGGACCAAAGTTAGGCTGAGTAATAGGCAGTAACATAACTAGGGTGAAATAAAAGGAGATTTTCTACAGGAAACCAACATTTAGAAGGTCAGTGCTGAAGGCTCTTATGCCCTCTTCAATGGGTAGAAGCAACTCAGTTGAACACTTATTTTGCAAGAATAATTAGCAGCACAATTCCTCTCCAGACAGGCTAGACCCCTCTTTCCTGATCTTGTCCCAGGCAGGGGTCACCCCCGTGGGGGCAGAGTGGCTTGGCGTCTCTGCTGTGCTGCCCACTGGCTGGTGTTTGGTGTCTCTCCCACTGTAAGACCTTGTATCTCCAGATCTGAGGTCTCTCCCCAAGCCCTTCCTCCACCAAACCCAACTGAATATGGGGGCAAAAATTGCTAGTTATGTCTCTGGTGTCAGAAATGTTTCACTGATTGATTCATAATATCTAATACTGATTCACTATATAACTTTGAGCCTCAGTTTCCAAATCTGCAAAGTATAATTGCTTTTAGTCACTTCAAATATTCAGTACAAGACTTTTCTCTGAACCCCCTAGACAGGGACCACACCTTCATTGTTTCTGCCACTTAACATCTGTGTAATTCTGAGTAAATCATTTCATCTCTCCCAGCCTCAGTTTCTTCATCTTTAAAATGAGGGGGTTGGATCCAGTGACTTCCACTGTCTCTTCCAGCTCTATGATCTGTGGTCCTAAGACAATTCTTTGTAAATGGTAATAGATGAGTGTTAAATAGACCGTTAGTTGTTATTGTTTACCCTTTGTTGTTGAAGAGAACCAATGACATCATAAGGGTGATGTCTTATGACCAAATTGCCTGTCAATGCCTGTCAATGCACCCCCTTCCTTTACCCTTCTGTGGCATCTGCCTGCTTTAGATGCTCATGTCAATCTCTGAGCCTGAATAGCCCTTGTTCTTTGAAAAAGGCTGTCAGAACTGGATTCCAAGGGGATCAGGGATGTCAATTTATTGTTGGTCATTGGTTGAAATGTAAATAACCATGAATGAGCCACGCACTGGGTAAGGACAGTGATTTTCATAATGGACCAAATAAGCTTGTTTCACTTAAATAATCTGCCTATGGTCAAACTAGTCACAGGAACTCTGTCTGAATCACTGTAGAAAACCTGGTATGGTTATTTGCATGACAATACCCAGAAACCTCAAAGCTATTACTGAACAGTGAAATTTTCCAAAAGGACCTAGACAGAGAGGTTCAGCAGCAAACTGGGCTTCTGTACATAAGCAGCAGCTGTTGCAGGGATGTTTTTTTTTTTTAACATATCTTATGCTGACTATATTTTTAGAAGTGGGAAGGGTGAGAAATATTCTTTCTCCCCCTCTCCCCCTCCCCCCCAAGCTTCATTTCCTTTTAAAGAAATGTATACATAGATTTCTCTTCTAGGAATTCAGGCTATGATCAGTAATTGGGGGTTTTCACAGTAGAATGAATTCTTGGAGTTAAACTCAAATATAAGATTAATTTTTTGTCTGTATGTTGCTAGTGATGAATACCTGAAAACTTGTTAAAAAACAAACTTGCTAACCCTTCCTGTGCTTGGATGCATTCTTCTTACGGTGCCGGAATAATTCTTCTCCAACAGCATCTTCTACATGAAGCCTTTCCTGATTCCCCTAGCTGTTAGCAACCTCCCCAACACACACCAAAATTTACCTTGCATAGATTTTGTATGTATTCTGTATATACATATGTTACACATGTTATTTTCCCTGTGAGAATTTAAGCTCCTCAAGGCTAGGTGCGATTTCATTTTTCGTCTTTGAATCTTTAGTACCTGGCATATAGTAAGCACTTAATACATGCTTGCTTTGCTGACTGATTATTCCTCACTGATTCCCCCTCCCCCTCAAGGTACAACAAGGACTGTTCTTTGCCTTTTGTTATATCCCCACTACTTAGCAAAGTACATAGTAGGCACTTAATGACTATGTGTTGACTGACTACTTGACTAGATTAGAATGATTATTTCCATGTTCTGGATGAGGAAAATGAGAAGGGACATGGGTGATAAGTCGCTTGTTCATGTGCACATGGAGAGTCATTGCCTGAGATGAAGAGGTTTTAGGTTTATGCCTTAAGAAGTTGGATCTCAGGCGAGGTAGGGAAGAGGTCGTTGCTGAGTTACCGTTTCTAGACATCTATGTTTAGACTGAACATTGTAGATTTAAAAAAGAAAATTCAGTGACTTTGATCACCACCACAGTGTCTCATGATAGAGGACCAAATTGGTCACGTTATTTATTATTTATGCTAGTTAAGTGGAGCTGCAATGGAGATATAACCATCCTGAGAACTAGAGCAGAGGGAGTCCCAGCTGTACTCAATCTTGTGTTAATAAATGAGCATGGCGAAATTTCATGTGTCTCCAGATTTCTCATTGGAAACCAATTACTATCTGGTGTAAATTGTACTCATCCCCATGAAAAGAAAAAAAAAGCAAAATATGGAAACTAATGAACTCATATCTCCAATTACAGAAAATCTCATTTATTACTTTATTCATTCATCTATTTATCCACTTCTTTTTTTCTTATCTATCTGTCCATTCATGTATTTATCTATTTATGTGTCTATTTGTCTATCTATCCATCTGTCTATCTATCTATCTATCTATCTATCTATCTATCTATCTATCTATCTATCTATCTTCATGAGGAGCATTAGATCATCTGCAAAATAGTGAAATGCTGGTAAGGCAACATGATTTAGGGGAAAGAATACTGGATTTGGTCTGAGTATAAATCCATCCTCTGACACTTACTAGAGTGGCCACAAACAATTTGCTTACCTTCTCTGAGCCTCAGTTTCCTCATCTGCAAAACAGGCACAATAATATCTCTAGTCCTATCTACAAATGTTGTTGGGAAGATCAAATGGGCAAATGGAAGTGGAGTGCTTTACAAGCTTTTGAACTGTATGTAAATGTCAGTTAATTATTAATCAACTTTAAAAAAAAGTTTAGCGGTGTGACCCTGAGCAAGTCACTCAACCCTGACCGCCTCACCAAAAAGCAAAATAAATAAATAATAATAATATAATAAATTAATTAAACAAACAAACAAATAAATAAATATAAAACTAAAAATAAAAATAAAGTTGAACTTGGTTCAGATGTGACGGATTAGGAACCCAGGACCAACCTCAGCAAAACTGTTGATAGTATAAGTGACAGCCTCCAGCATGACTCTTTAGATGGATAAATTTAGTATTCCCTGGCTTTTTTTGACCTCTTACTATGGAGTCCCTTTGGGGCCCATTTTTTTCTGGGTGATTCTTTATGCTCAGGCCTCCTCCACTTCCCCCTTTTTCCATCTCTAACCAAACCAAATCTACCTTCTCCATGTCCTTTTCCATTTTTGGGGTTTGCTTTGTTTATTTTTATTTTTATTTATTTATTTATTTATTTGTTGGTTTGTTTGTTTGTTTGTTTATTTTTGGTGAGGCAATTGGGGTTGAGTGACTTGCCCAGAGTCACACAGCTCGTAAGTGTTATGTGTCTGAGTCCGGATTTGAACTCAGGTCCTCCTGACTTCAGGGTCTGTGCTCTATCCACTAGTTGCCCCATCCATGTCCCTTTTCAAAGAATATGAGAGATGGAAGAGATGTCAGGGGTCATCTAGGCCAGACACCATCTGAAGCCTAAATCTCTATGACTCTCTGGACAAGTGATCATCCAGCCTCTACCGGAAGACCTTGAGTAATGAGAACACATGACCTTAGCCTAGGAGTACTTGCACCTTTTTCGTGTGATGGATCTCTTTGGCAGTCTGGCAAAATCTATGAACATCTCAGAATAATGTCTTTAAAGGAGTGAAATAAAATAGATAGAATTACAAAACTGACCAATTATTCTTAAATAAAGATACATTTTTTTCCCCATCCAAGTTTATACATTCCCTGTGGAGTCCAAGGATGACAAGTCATGAATCGCTGTTAAATGTATAGGAAGTTCTAAGTTTTTGAAAGTTTTCCCCTCTTTATCAAGTCTTCCCTGTAACTTCCAGTCACTAGTCGCATTTCCTCAAGGACTCACTTGGGGCTGAGCAAGTGATAGTTGCCAATTGGATAAACTAAATCATAATGCTATATTAGTCGATATAATGGGAAAGATCTGGTTGGGGAAATGGAATTGTAGAAACCAGGAATGCTCAGCTAATGAGCCCCATATGGGACAGAAGTAAACAAGCGAGACAGTATGTGTAATGGAAAGAACTTTCAATTTGGAGTCTGAAGACCTGGGTTCAAATGCTGGTAGTTCTACTTCATACTTGTGAAATCTTGGACATTGTCACTTCACCAATATAGGGGAGAATAGGTTTCCTTATTTGGAAAACAAGAGAATTGGGCTAGATAATCTATAGAGTGTCTTCTAGTTCTGAATCCTATCAATTTGTAAATGGTTAATATGTTTCAAAGAGACACATTTTCTCAGGGGTAAGATTTTACCTCAAAACTCATAACTCCTCCTAGGTAAAAATGCACATTCCCAACAGGAACATTTTAGAGCTGTAGCACCTTAACCCGAAGGAATGAGTCTAATGGCAAAAACTTCAGTCATTGTGGCTAGCCGCAATGAAAAAGATGCTAAGGTATATGGGTCTTCAAGCCTTTTTCGTATTCTTTTATGGGAGGATGACCTACTTTCCGTACATACAGGGTTGGTCTTGCCGACATCATCATTGCCCTAAAATGGAACTTGGCCTAGTGTGGGCAGAAAGTGGAAGTGGTTTGATGAAGAGGATACATGAACTTAAGTCAACAGAGTACCATTTTGTGACCTGGCAAGAATTTACAAAGGTAAATGTAGTTATCTATGATCAAGATCTATGATTTTATCAGCATTGGAAACTCCCTATGTGGAAACTTCCTCTGCCAACATAGTTGCAACCAGTTCTGACTTAGAACATAATCAATTGCTCAGTCAACCAATAGACCTTTATTAAGTGCCTACTATGTGGCAGGAATTGTTCTACGAGCTAGGGAATACAAACACAAAGATGGGACGATCCCTACTGGGAAGCCAAGGAGTACACATTTAAGTGTATACAGAGTAAGTATAGAGAAGAAATGATAATTAAGGAAATTAATTACAATATTAATTAATTGTTACCTCATTTTGGGAAGAGAGGGGACTAGCAATGGAGGGTGATCTAGAAAGCCTTCATGGAGAAAACAGTGTTTGAGCTGGGTCTTTTTTTTCCCCCCTTTAAAATTTTTTTATTTATATGTATATATTTTTACATTACCCACATTTCTCTTTGTGTCCCTTTCCCTCTCCCCTTCCAGAGAGCCATCCCATATAACAATCAATTCTTTTTAATTTTTTTAAGAAAAATGAGGAAGAAAAAGAATAAGCAAAATCAACCAATGCATAGAAAAAGGTAGGTCTCGAGGTCCTGAAGGAAGAGAGGAATTGTATGAAGCAGAGATAAGCAGGGAGTGCATTTCAGGAAGGCATGGTCACCAGTAGAAAGCTTGGAGACAAAAGATGGAATGCCATGCATGGGGAGCACAGTGGAGGCTAGTTTGAGTGGATTGTAGAATGAGGAAGGGAAGGTAATGTATAATGAGGCCAGGTTATGAAAGGTCTTTAAAAACTATACAGTGGAGTTTAGATTGGATCTTAAAGGCAACAGGGAGCCATTGAAGTTCATCGAGCAGAAGAGTGACTTTAACATCTGTGCTTGAGCAAAAACCCTCTGGCACCTGTGTGGAAGAGTGTGGAGATGTTTGGGGTGGGGAAAACAATTAGGAGGTGAGGGGTGATGATGGTCTGAACTAAAGTGGTAGCTGGTAGTGATGATGGTCTGAACTAAAGTGGTAGCTGGTAGTGAAGGAAGATTTTAGACATGTGGAAGTAAAAATATCAGAGAAAAAGAAATGCTGTGGAAGGTTAAGTCTTAGGGAGTTACCTGGTGCATCTCACCCAGAGTCACACAGCAAGTAACCAGCAGGGGTAGAATTTGAACCCATATTTTCCTGACTCCGAGCCCAGCACCATATCCACTGTGTCACACTGACTGTCACTGTCTCACACGTTACACCCCTGAGAGCCCATTCTGCCATTAAAAGCGGTAATATTTTAATGATGTCGAATGTCCCTTCCAGAAGGTGAGCTGACATTGTTCTCAGCGAAAAGATCAGATTAGTTTCATCACAAATCCTGCTTTTTTTTTCATAACGAAATTTCTCATGTCACCTTTGACTGTCCATCACACGTGTTGCTTGTCCACCCCAGCCCTTCCTGGTCATCCTGGTCCCTTATTTTTCTCTTAGCAGACCTCATCTTCGCATTTCATGCTGAATGACAATCATTAAGAGGCATCCTGTTGAAAGCATTAGCTCTCTGCAGAATGACCAATTTACTCCAACATGAACAAATCAAGGGTCTCACCGCAGGCACAGGGAAGGGTTTAGACTTTAATGAATACTCTGTCGGGCCTGATTTGGATCCAGTTAATGAGGGTCTGATCAAATTTCTATCTGCCAAACATCTTCCCATTTTGGGCATCTGTCAACTCTTTCTTTACCCCCTTTCTCTCTGTAGAAACACGGAGGAGGTCTAGTTGCTGTAGCAAGGGTTGGCATGCTGTAAGTCAAAAGTTCAGCTTGTGATTTTGCTGTGCTATATCGGGAAGGGCATTTAATCTTTCTGCCTCTCACTTTCCCCTTCTGCAAAAACAAGATAATATTTGTTCCTGGTGCTTCTAAGAAGAGTGTTGTTAGGAAGAATTACAAGGTGCATCACTTGGGAGAATCTATAAATGTCTTTGAAAATCTATAAACGTCTTTCCCTCTGCTCAAGAATGCATGCTTTTTTATTAAGCTAATCCTGTTTCTAACAAATTCTGTATATAAAGACTTGGATTGGCGGTTAGAAGGCCATGATTTTAATTTCTGGGACTCTCAATTCTCCTTTCATGATTCCTAACAAGGAACTCATTCTTGCCTCAGTTTCTCAATTGGTAAAAATAGTTCAAATTGAAAATAAAAAATTGATTTAGGCTTCATATGTGCTAAACACTTTACTAAGTACTGGAGGTACAAATTAAAAATTTAGTCCTTCCAAGAAGGCCACATTCTTCTGACTAGGTGATGCACATTTAGTAGCAATGCAGATGGAAAGGTCCAATAGTTCTTAGGGGTGTATCAGCTATTCAGTTGGTGATATTCAGTGGGTTAGAAAGCAATAGTGACAGAACAGATTCCATTCTATGAGAATTCAAGTTGGGTTTACCTGTAAGTAAAAAACAAACAAAGAAAACCACTTTGAATTCATCTTATTGGCAATATCTTGGAATTTCCAAAAGTTCTTTTATTTCCTGGCAGCCTTCAGAACTATCTCTGTGACAGCTGCCCATGCAGCTGCTTTTCATGTATTAATAATGTTAAATCAGGATTGTCGCTAGCAATTTGAAATGTGTAGAGAACCGTTCACTGATTTGCTGCTTTGTACTTATAAAACTCCCTGCCCCAAATATCCCAGTATAGAACCCATTATAAATCCCAGTAGTCACCAGTGGGGGCATTTTTAGTTGGAGAGAAAGAACAGTTCTATTTAGCTGCCTGTTTAATACAATGGTTGAGGGGGGGGGGCATGGCCTGACTGTCATGGGGAACTTCGCTTTAAGAACATTTTAAACTATTTGCATGCTTTTTGCCTGTTCACCCTTGGGATCAAACTTCCTGTGAATCCCTCTGTTTTCCAGCATGTCCTTTTTCATTTGTCTTCCTTCTTTCCCTGCCCCCTCTGGGATTCAATAAGACATGTTGCATTAAGCCTGTGAATTTCCCATTGGCACAGTCCCAACTTTCAGAATTTTTTTATTTCCCCAAAGTGAATCACCAGATGCCACTGTCTATGATCGGTGTATCGTACTCTGTGAAGTCTGGTCATGTCCAAGTGTCATTGCAAAAATGTAAACAGAAAGACTTCAGGGTTGCCCTAGGCTTAAGGAGTACTCATCGTGTTGACACAGAATTGAAATGAGAACAGGAAATTCCTGTGTATGTGTGTGTGTGTGTGTGTGTGTGTGTGTGTGTGTGTGTGTGTGTGTGTTGGTACTGGACTGTGATGCTCCACATGTAGCCAGTGCTTAACAAAACTGCTTTCCTGTGGCATAAACTACACAACATCCAGTTTAGCTTGTAGTGAGCTGAGAAAGGGGCCAAGAGTAAGGAAAGGGGGCCGTTGTTATTGTTCAGTTGTTTCTGACTCTTTGTGACCCCATTTGGAGTTTTCTTGGCAAAGATACTGAAGTGGTTTGCCATTTCTTTCTCCAGCTCATTTCACAGATGAACAAACTGAGACCAATAGGGTTAAGTGACTTGCCCAGGGTCACCCAGCTAGTATCTGAGGCCATGTTTGAACTCAGGAAGATGAGTCTTCCTGACTTCAGACCCAGCACTCTAGCCACTGCTGTACCTAGCTGTCCTAAAATTACCATTAGCTGATGAGATATTAGGGGAAATGAAGAGATTTTGGAAGTACAGTATCTTAAAGTTGGAACGGATCCTAGAAGTCATTTAGCACAATAACTGGAGTCCTCTTTACAACATCTCCAACAAGTGGTTGGACTGTCTGTCCTGCAAGTTGTCCATTGACATGGAACCTAATAATCCTCGATAACAACCGATTTGGACCATTTTAATTTGTTAGTAAGGTTTTTTTCTTAAATTTGCGACGTAATACCCATAGAGATGAAGTGATTTGGTTGGGACCACACAACTAGGAAATGAATGCATTGGGCTTCAAACCCAGATCTTGTTCACTTTGAGTCCAGGGTTCTATTGCCCACATTGCTTCCCAGACAGGAAGGAGTCTGTGTCAGTGGAGGGAGCCTCATGCTAACAAAATCATTGGTCCTTCAAATATTGATATATTGACTAATTCATGAAGAAAGTAGCAAATATATGGGCAACATGTGTTACCTTCAAAGACATGGTTGAGGCAGAAGATGGAAACAAACTCACAAAGGCTCTGGACAAACTAATAAATGACCCAGCTCTAGATGGAAAAGCTGGGAGGTATAGAACCTGTCAGTTAAACACAGGACAGGACAAACAGGTTTTCCTACGGCATTTGCTTTGGCGATTCCTGTGGCAGTTAGGTAGTTTAAGGGTTTGTGATATGGCCCTGCTGATCACTTCCACTTCTCTTTCATGGCTGAGTCATCTGGCCCTTGTTTCTTGGATTTTCAGGTAGAATCCACCCAATGTGGATGTCATGGAAAAACAACCACAGGAAGAGAGCTTTGGATGTCTTTCTTTTACCTATATACACTTTAGGAGTTTGGTCCCTGTAAGCACAAGATTGTCTGCTCTGGGCCTTAAATTTGTAATTCAAATTCTTCAATGGTAATTCTGAAGAAAAAACAAAACAAAACAAAACAAAAAAACCCCAAACCCAAACACTCAACACATGCCACCATTTATGTGCCATTTAACTGGATAAATTGTTTTCCAAGCTAGTAATGTTCTTTGTCTTTTTCTGAAATTAATTTTTATTTACTGTATATCTATATCTATGTCTATACCTTTATCTATTTATTTTTATCTTTGTTTCCATCTCTTCTGTATAATCTCTCTCTCTCCCTGTCTCTCTCTTTTTCCCTCTGTCTATGTTTTGTATTTTAAGTAACTTCTCAGTGCTCCAGAGAACTCTCTGACTATAAGTTGCAGAGAAGGTATAGACCTGAAATGGAGAAGGAGTTTCCTTCTCTGGGACTTCCAGATACCAATCAATTCACAGGACTAGTTCTCTTTATTTTGTATTTACTTATTTGTGAATGAATCATTCTCCTTCAGCAGAATGTAATCTTCTGAGAGCAGGGACCAGTTCCTTTTTTTGGTTGTGCACCCCCAGAGCAAGCAAAGTGCCTAGCATATAGTAAGTGCTTAATGCATGCTTGCCAAATTGAATTGAATTTCAACGATGTGCCTATTACTTGGGTTTTGCTTCCTGGGTATGAAATAGTATTTGCCTGAAGAATTCTAATCAAGGAAGGGAATATTCATTTATTAAGCACTCACTTTATGTGCCAAGCACTGTGCTAAGGATTTTATGTGTATTATCTTATTTGATCCTCATAACCCTGGGAGGTAGGTGCCATTCTTATCCCCATTTTTATAGTTGAAGTTCAGTAACTTGCTGGGGTCTAGTGTCTGAAGCTCTTTTTGAACTCAGGTTGTCTTGACTCCAGGCCCAACGCTCTATCCACTGTTGTACCCAGCTGGCTCAGCCTGCCAAGCCTAACCAGATTGTGTTTAATTTTTATCAACTAGATTCTTCCAGGCATGAGGAAAATGCAGAATTTGCTTAATGCAAATCCCATGCCACTATAGTTTTGGCATGTGTTTTAGTTGAAAAGAAAAATAGATTTGGTAATCACATATACTTTTTTTTTTAACTATCCAATGATTCCATTAGGATAGGAAATGCTCAGTGAAAGGACAACTTACAGTCTTCAAGAGTTGCTTATACCCAAAAGTGCCAGAAGTAGATGCACCAAGTAGAGTACCAATGGTTCAGGTTATTTGCCCAGAGTCACATAGCCACTATGTATCAGATGGGACTTGAACCTGGGTCTATCCTGATATAAAGATCAGCTGATTACATCCTCTGAAATGTTATCTCTCCTCATACATTTTCAAAAGTTGAAAGACATCATTACTAGATGTTCTTGTAAAACCACAAAATGTGTTCTTTTATGATCATTGTGAAAATAAAGAGGCTTCCTGGCTCTACCTGTCAGAAAGAGAACACCTGGTGTGGGTTAAGCAGAACCTTTCTCTCTTGAGGGCACGAACGATGATGTAAACGTGCTTACCAAAAGCACTCTGTAGCTTAACTACTGCAGACCAAAGGTTCATATTGTACTGATAACATCCTGTCCTGTCTGGCTGTGATGTGGTTGATATAAGCCTTCTCCTTCCGTCAACAATGATCAAGCTCGTTCTGCACAGATGCTGCATTCTCAGATAGAAAGCCACTGAATGGCTCATGATGCTGCTTTCTCTTTGTTCCTCCTCCTTTCAAGGACTTGTATTCTTGATTAGATCCTTGTTGACATAAGGCCTTTTAATTTTCTTCATTTAGTACTTTTTCCCCCTCTTTGTTTTCATGCAATGACCATCTTAAATACCAGGAAGCCTTCTTAGTGGTCTCCTTATCAGCTACACCTAGGACTCTGATACTCTTAGGATAATTGTTTCTTTAAAATCTTAACCTGTGAGCCCCCATCAATGTATATTTTACCAGATTGAACAGATGATCATGAAGTCAAAGCAAGGAAATTTATGAAAACAGAATAATTAGGCATTAAACCCTCTCAACACCCAAATGACTGCTTCCCCCTCCTGTATCCTGAGGGAGTGCTCATCTCAGTTTCCAATTAATCTCTCTGTTTCCCCAACACATTGGAAGGGAATACTTTAGAAGACTACTAGGGAAACTCAGTGCAACTTTAAGGAATGTTAGTCTTCTTTGCTCTAAAATCAGCTTATAAGTGAAGGTTCTTTCCAGCAGAAGCACTGCATGAGATGTTAGAGCTTGGGACATAATTGTCATTTTCTTCTCTTCTCTTCTCTCCCTGGCTAAGCCCTGTGCTTCTTTAACTTTACCATTCATCTTTTGCTAGATTTCTCACCTGGACCCTTATACATATGTTGTTTTGTATTATAGTTGTCTGTGTATGTATTATATCCCCCAAAGATTTGAACTCAGGAAAATGAGTCTTCCTGACTTCAGCCCAGGCACTCTATCCATTGTGCCACCTGGCTGCCTAAGGGCAGGACTTGGTATATTGATTATCTTTTCCAGCATCCTGCTTTTCACCTATGCCTTTATCAAAATCATGGATAAAATGTTGGGCAGAATAGGACAACAGCATAGTAGCACCCTCTCCTCCCAGGAGAAACCTCATTTCAGAGAGATGTAAACACATCGATCAATATGTTTTGGATCCAATCAGTCAATTAGCTTCAAAACCTTCATATTGTGGTATCATACAACTGGCCATCTTATGCATAAAGATATCATCACTTTTTTTTTCCAGTGCCTGGCTGAAACCTAGATATACTGCACACATAGAATCTCCCTGATTGACCAGTCAGAAAAGGAAATGAGGTTCAGATGTCTTGCCTGGTGATTAATGAAACTCTACTGGCTCTTAATGATCATCTTTCCCCTGTTAAGTTCTCACAAATGTTCTCTTTATTAATGCATTCTTTACTTTTCTTAGGCATTGAAGGCAATTTCACAGCACTACAATTTGAAGGAGACACATTTCTCCTTGTGAAGGTCAAGGCTTTCGTTTATCTTCATCTCTACCATGTGTCTTTCATTCTTTGTGATTTCTCAAAGATCACTGACCATGGCTTAGCAATAACAAATACTGTTCTTTCCATATCCTAGAACATAGGTCATTGGTGCCAGGTGGCTTAAAGTCAATGGGAGCAGTGCTCTCATACAATTTTGTTCATCTTGAATTTTAGTTCCTTTAACCACATCTGTTCTAGCCTTCTCATTTTGAGGGTCCTTTGGTAGAGAAAACAGAAAATGGGATGGATCCCCAAAAGGAGTGCTAATGACCATTTTTTTTTTTTGCTTCTCAATATAATTATAGATGGTATTATTGCCTATAGCAGGAGTTTTTAAGCTTCTTTGTGTCATGGACTCTTCTTGAAGTCTGGTGAGCACTGGGAACCTTTTCTCAGAATAATGTTTTAAAACATATAATAAAGACAAAATGACAAAGGAAACTGATTGTGCGGAAATATGATTATCAAAATATTTTTAAAGGTGTTCAGAGACCCTCAAGTACTGCTATTCTGTCTGGTTAGGAACCAGAAACCTTATAGAAAACGAGGTTAAGAGCTGGAAGGTCCTTAGAGGTCATGGAGTTCAACCTCTCAATTTAAAGAGAAGCAAAGTGAGTCCTCAAGAAGCCAGGTGACTTTTCCAAAGTCTCATAGGTTATGAAATGCCAAGCTGAGATGCAAAGTTGGATTCAAGATTCCAGGGCTTTCCATGAAACTGTGCTGCATTGTCAACAAATCAGTCAATCAATGAAGCAAACACTGTGCTAGGTGATGAGGATATAGTGATCAAAAGAAAAATCAAACTTAGATTTTCAATCCTTTTGCAAATACAATTGAAGGAAGTATGAGACAGAGGGGTTCTGTATGAAGAGGTCCTGTATATCCAACATATAAGGTACTGGGGTGAGCCAGTCTTACTTTCATACCTAGTCAGGAAAACCCCAGCATGTTCCTGACTTAGCCTGGAGGCAAGAAAAGGATGAAGGTATCCAAATGCCAAAGCACAGAGCTGGGGGGACCAATGGGGCTTAGTTCATGGGGTGGATGGATTGTCTATTGAAGGAGCTACCAGACTGGTTTCATTGGGTTTCCTAACAAGCTTCTAACTTTCCTGATGCTTGGTACTGTTGAGACTTGCCACTAATGTGGACTGTAATTTCTATGGGGTGGCAGCTCTCAATTTTTATAAAAGCTATTATATTTCTCTCCTCTTTTGCAGAGTATTTATCATCTACTTATCTATCTCTCTATCCTTCCTTCCTTTCCTCTTTCCTTCCTTCCTTCCTTCTTCCCTCCCTCCCTCTCTTCCTGTCTTCATCCATTCTTCCTTTCTTCCCTCTCTCCTTCCTTCCTTCCTTCCTTCCTTCCTTCCTTCTTCCTTCCTTCCTTCCTTCCTTCCTTCCTTCCTTCCTTCCCTCCTTCCTTCCCTCCTTCCTTCCCTCCTTCCTTCCCTCCTTCCTTCCCTCCTTCCTTCCCTCCTTCCTTCCTTCCTTCCTTCCTTCCTTCCTTCCTTCCTCTCTCCTTCCCTTTATCCATTTCTCCCTTCTTCCCTCTTTCCCTCCTTCCCTCCTTCTCTCCTTCCTCCCACTATAACTTGGAAATCAGTAAATGATACAGTTTGATCTATTATTTTGTTGATTGTCTGGATTTAAGAAAGTGATGGAGAAAATGTTAATAATGCACAATAAACTTAAAAGTGTGTCCTATATACATTTTTTTCTTGAACTGGCTGTTAAACATTTACCAGCATACTGCTGGACAAAATGTACTTTTGTTGATCTGTCCTGTGAATGTGTATCTGTGTATGTGTTTGTATGTATGAATCAAAGTCATATCCAATTTCCATTTTAAAATATGCTAATTTGAGAGGCCATTAGACAGGAAGGTCTTGCCTTAGTGATTCGAAGGAGATGGCTGGGTAATGAGACATATTTTTTGGACATGACCAATGTGTGGATTTGTTTTGCTTGACTATGCATATCTGATACAAGGGTTTTTTTTTTAATGAAAGAGAGGAGGGGGGAGGAGAGCAAATATATTTTTGTTAATTAAAAATAAATGAAATCATGGGAGAATATACGTGTGTGAGAAAAGGAAAGACAGAAAGTGAGAGAGGCAATGAGATAGAGAGAGACAGAGAGAGGGAGGGAGGGAAAGAGAGAGAGAAAAACAGAAGAAAGAGAGTGAGAAAGAGAGAGGAGAGAAGGAGAGAGGAGAGAGAGAGAGAGAGAGAGAGAGAGAGAGAGAGAGAGAGAGAGAGAGAGAGAGAGAGAGAGAGAGAGAGAGAGAGAAAGTTCTTCCAGGCTCCTTTAAAATGAGCTTTAGTGGCTGAGTCGGGACAAGACTTAGGCATGAAGACATGAAGATCAGATCTTACTTAATGTTTCTGAACTTAATGCTTTCCAAGATAGGCCAGAAGAATGCAAGGCCAAGAGCTGGAAATATGTCATTGGAAAAAGAAAAAGTAACCAAGGGCACAGCGGGTAAGGGAGGGCAGTTAGAAATGGAAATTCTAATTCATGGTGAACAATAGTTATGCGAAAGGTGATGCTAAAATAGGAAGGAGCATTGCTATTTTGAAAGGGCAAGGCATAGAAAAGTTGTGGGAGTGAAAGGAGTTTGCTGAGCTGAATGTATACCTCCTGTGTACCTTTCAGGAGCGAATGCGCCCACTTTCGTTTTCCCTGCTTGGGGCATTACTTTGGTGAGTCATTTTGTGAAAACTTAATAAGAAAACACAGGGGATATTTTTTTGGGGGGATTGCTTTGGGATTTGTGTTGTCTGTTTTTGGCACCTATCAGATATATACGCCCCATTTTGCTTGCAAAATGAAGGTAGTACTAGAGCCAACTCTAACTGGTGAGGGAGAGTCAATTGTTAAATACGCAGTTATGAGCATTTCCACCTCAGAAATTAATCAGCAAATGCCTCAAATTAGGACTTGATTTTTTGCTTTGTTGATTGTCTAGGCATAAGAAAGTGATGGAGGAAATCTTAATTATGCACATAAATGTATCCTGTGTGTATTGTGTTTTCTTAAGCCGATTGTTAAATATTTATCAGCATACTGTTGGGCAAAATGTGCTCTCATTGACCTGTGCTGTGAGTCTAAAAGGTAAAACCTCATAGCTCAATCTTTCTACACACATCTCCAGCTGCATTTAGAGAGGCGGAATGTCAAGGATGTGGATAATCATAAACAGAATTGGGAGGGGCTTCATTATCTAGAGAAGAAAACTGAAGCCAGGGGAAATGGCCCAAGGTCACGCAGTTGATAAGGTGGATAAAAGATAGATTTCAGACTCAAGCCTTCTGGCTCCAGAGCCGGGGCATCTTTCTGCTGTGCTAGTCATAGATCACCAGGGGATTGCCCCCATTGGACTCCTCTCTGGTTGGACCACATCTGAAGGATTATGTTCAGTCCTGGCCATCGCACCTTAGTGAAGACATTGATAAGATGGTGGCAATGTGGTATGGAGTAAAGAATGCCAATCTAGAAGCTGAAAGACCTTGGTTGGAACCCTAATTTTGCGCTTTGCTAGCCATGTGAACCTCAGAAGTCACTTTAATTATCCTTTTTTTTTTTTTGGTTAGGCAATTAGGGTTAAATGACTTGCCCAGGGTATCACTTCAATTCTCTAGGTATTTCTTTCCATTTCTGTAAAATTCCATTTCCATTCTGTAAAATATGAGGGTTGGACTGTAAGGTCTCAAGGGCCTGGAGTCAGGGAGACCCAATCCGATGTCAGACACTTACTAGCTGTGTGACCCTGGGCAAGTCATTTAACCTCAGTTTCCTCAGTTGTAAAAATGGAGATAATAGCAGCACTTATCTACCAGGGTTGTTGTGAGGATCAGATGAGATAATGTTTGTAAAGAGCCTAGCATATAGTAGGTGCTTAATAAATGCTTATTTCCTTTCTCCTCTGATTCGATTTCACCATAAAGAAGCATGGCTTTCTGATTATGGAATAAGCTACCTTTGAGATCCCATTGATTTAAAGACAGAAAGGACTTCCAAGGGTGTCTAGCCCAACCCTCTCATTTTATAGTTGAAGAAACAAAAGAGTTTAGTACAGTGTCTGGTAAATAGTTGGCACTTAATAAATGTGTATTGATCGACTGACTGAAACCCTGAGTGACTGAAGTAACAAAGGAAGAAACTGGAAGAGGTTGGATTTCAACCCAGATCCTTAGACTCTAAACTCTACATTCTTTCCACTGTGTCATGTTATTTCCCATAGTTGCTTCCCCTTCATTAGAAGTTTTCAAGCAAAGGCAGGAGACAACTAGTCAGGTGTGGTGTAGACCAGGTTTTTGTTCATATGTGGATGGGACTTTTTTTGTCCTCTGTGGTCTTGTCTAACTCTGAGATTCTGTGAGGCTGTGATTCCTAGAAGTCGGTGATTCATACTGTTTTCTCCTTTCCCTGGAACTCCAAGTCACTGTCTCAAATGTGCTTTTTAACGCATATACTGGACATTCCCTTGTAGTTTGCTAACGCTGTTGATGTCTTAAACATTGTTTTGTGTTCTCTTTACAATGAACTTTAGTTATATAGACAGACATAATCCAGGCACCATTTACACTGGTTGATAAGTAACTAGCTGGTGAGGAACTTGTAGACTCAAACATCTGATGTCAGGGTTCCAAAAGTGAATTATTTGCCTAAGACAGACCCTGCCTTAAAGGCAAAGGTCTTGACCATTTTATTGGAGAACAAAACTTTCTGAAACCAGAGGCTAACAAAGAGAAGTTTATCAACAGAACAGCTCATGAAAAATGAACATTGTACACATGCATATCATGAAGGAAAAAGGAAGTGAATAAACATATATTAAGTGCCTGCTATGTGCCCGTCACTTAATTCTGTTTGCCTCAATTTTCTTATCTGTAAGATGAGCTGAAGAAGGAAATGACAAACCACTCCAGTATCTTTGCCAAGAAAACCCCAAAGGTCACAAAGAATCAACACGATTGAAATGGCTGAACAACAAAATTCACTTATCATATGATATTGTGAGTTAGAATGACCTATATCAATGTCTTACTTTTTTTGAATTGTAGATTCCAAAACTCTATGTCTTATCTAAACTTTTTATCTCCCCAAGGACCTGATACAGTCTCTCTCTCTTTACGTATATGTATGTATATATATATATGTGTGTGTGTGTGTGTGTATGTGTGTGTGTGTATATATATATACATATATATATATGTGTATGTATCTGTATGTATGAATATATATGTATGTAAATCGTAAGTGATTTTTTGGAACCCCAGCATACAACTTTGCATGTAGCTGTATAACATCTGGTTATTCAGTCTGTTATAGATATATGTTACAAATGTCCATGAATCCTTGAAAAAAAAATTCTTGCTTAAGAACTAAAACCAAAATGATATATCTTAGCAATTGTCTGAACCTGCTCAGATTGAGCTCTCCTTGGATGGTCTAAAAAATTTCCCTTATAAAATGCAAACAAAGCCCTGGTTGGGTGATGTTACAGGTGTCACTGGATATCACTTGTTTTTCTTTAAAAACTCTGTTTTGAGAGTGGATAGAGCACCGGCTCTGAAGTCAGGAGGACCTGAGTTCAAATCCGGCCTCAGACCAAACACTTGACACTTACTAGCTGTGTGACCCTGGGCAAGTCACTTAACCCAATTGCCTAAAAGTAAAAAAACAAAAAAACCCCCCAAAAAACCCCTCTGTTTTGAGCTTTATTAACTGACTTTCTTTTGTTCTAAGCACATAGTCCCAGTCAATGGGATGCTTTCTTTCTATTTATTTAACATTTTTTGCCTTAAGGACATTCTCTCCCCCTTTCTATCTCACCTGTTTTTCAGGAAGCTGGTGTAGTTAAAGTACCGCTTCTGAGGTTGTCCAATTAATACAGCTGCAAATTTAAAAAAAAAATCAAGAGCTTTAGAAATAGAGAGTTTAGGGGCAGCTAGGTGGTGTAGTGAATAGAGCACTGATCCTGGAGTCAGGAGGAGCCGAGTTCCAATCTGACCTCAGACACTTCTACCTATGTGACTCTGGGCAAGTCACTCAATTCTGCTTCTGAACAAAGGAAAAGAAATCTAGAGTTTATAAAATCACTCATTGACTTAGAACAGAAATGAGCCTTAGAAAATAAGTCTGAACTTCTTTACAGATGAGGAAATGATGATGCAGGGAAGAGGAGGTGACTCAACCAAGGTCACATATACGGTGGGTGGCAGAGTTAGGATTTGAATGCAGACCCTCTAACTCCCGCCGCAGCGGTTTTTGCATTGCTATCTTGTGTTATTACTCTCTCTCTCCTCTCTCTCTCTCTCTCTCTCTTTTTTTTGTCTAGGCAATGGAGTTAAGTGACTTGCCCAGGGTCACACAGCTAGTAAGTGTTATGTGTCCAAGTTTGGATTTGAACTCAGGTCCTCCTGACTCCACTGCGCCACCTAGCTGCCCCTTGTGTTACTACTCTTTAATGAAACCAACTGGTTAAGCAGCTTGCCTGGGGTCCCACAGTTAAGTAAGTGTTGATTTAAACCCAGTCTTCCTGACCCTAAGGCTCGGGTTCTCTGTGTCACACTAAAGAATGTCTCTGGCCAGGGTACCATGTGTCTTAACAAGGGGGTCCTGTCTTTCCCAGCTTCCTCTTCAGTTATCAATATCTTCTCTAGCTTGAGGGATCTGTCTGGGATCATGTTCTTGGCCTTTGGGGTGTAACCAGATCATCTCCTGCCTAGAAAGCTGGAGGGAGATGTGTCACAACAAAGGCAAATGCTTTTTTTTTTGTCTTTTCTGTGAAAAGTATGACACAAAAAGAATGTGTTTTTTCTTTCCTTCCTGATTGACTTCAAAGTCTATAGTATTTGCTTCTTAAAATAGGTAGTAGAGGGCATAAAGAGCAGGGTTTGGAGTCAGGAAAACCTGAGTTCAAATCCTGCCTCAGATACTTACTAACTGTATGGGCAAGTCATTTCATTACATGACATTATAGAATTATAGAGTTGGAAGGAATCTAGGGGATTATCTAGGCAGATGTGACCCTGTGGAGACATTCTTATGTGGTGTAGACTATAGAGCTCTGGACTTAATACTGGAGTATAAATCCTGCCTTTGACACCTACTTAATTGTGTGACCCTGGACAAGTCACTTAAATCTTTTCAGCCTCAGGTCCTTCATCTGTAAAATGGGGATGATAATAGCACCTTTGTTAGAATCGAATGAAATAACATATGTAAGGGGTTCACAAACCTTAAGACCCTATAGAAATGTCTGCTGTTGCTGTTGTGATTTCCCCTCCACTCAAGTTCTCTCAGATCTTGCCTCAGAGTGTAGGAGGCCCTAACGTAGGCTGGCATAGTTCTTGTTCTAGAAGGCCCTGCTGAGCTATAAAAGCTTCAGCTCTAGGTCTAGTAATGGCCCAAGTGCTTGCCATCTGAGGACGGCTTCACTTTGGCACAGCTCCATGCAAGGCTAGCTACAGGAGGGATGCATTTTTCAACCACAGCAATTCTGGAAGACTGATTACCAAGTTAGGTGCCCACACAAAAGTAAAGCTGTTTGCAAACCTAAAAACTCTAGGTGAATGCTGCTATTAGAATACTAGTATCTGAGGTACGGAAGTGTCAGTTTTTTATTTGTTTTTAATAACATCTCCTATACTAGATCTATCATTTTTTCTGTCTTATTTATTTATGTCCCTACTCTTTTTCTCTATCCCTTCCTCCCAGTTTCTCTAGAATAGAAGTATCTTTGGGTCTATTTTGCCCTTGTCTATGTATCCCCAGAGTTGGTACCTTGTTTTTCTCTTTTAAAGAAATAAACAAAGAAACCAGAATTTGTATTTCATCTACATAGAGATCTCCTAGTTAGGAAACTCCCTTTACCAGTGCAGGTGGGTACCTAACCTATTCTACCTTATTCTATATCCCATTCTATCCTATCCAATCCCATCTCATCCTATCCTATCCTACTCAATTCTATTCTGCCCTATCCTACTCTACCCTATTCTACCCTATCCTACCCTACCTTACCCTATCCTCTCCCATCCCATCCCATCCCACCCCACCCCACCCCACCCCATCCATCCCATCCCATCCTAACCTACTCAATCTTATCTTGCCCTCTCCTACCTTACCCTATCATATCCTATCCCATCCTGTCCTGTTTTGTTTTATCCTATTCTATCCTACCTTCTTATCCTACCCTACTCTTTTCTACCCTACCCTGCCCTACCTTACTCTATCCTAAAGTATCCTGATCAGTTCTATCCTATACTTCCAAGCCAAACGTCTTCTCTCCCTTCCCTCCTACCCCTGCCCCGCCCCCATATCAAATGATGGATGAATTTCAGTTGTTTACATGTGGGAGGATGTAGGCAACCTCAGCTTTTGCACGGTATCTCTAGAGGGGTTTTGGGTGGAGTGAAGAGACTGTCAGTTGTTTTGATTGAGGCAGAGAGTAATTGCCTCCCCCCACCCCACCCAAATCTGTGAATTACTTCACTTTACTTTTCATATTTCCTAGCTGCCCAGGCTATTTTGGTAGAGGAGGGGGAGGCATTTCATGACTTGTTGGCCTTAGCTTTGAGAGAAGAGTAGAGATTGTGGCTTTAATCTGGTGTGGAATTTCACACGTGGCTCTATTTCCTTAGCCCCGAAGTGAGAGAAGCTGCCTACACATTTTCCATATTTACTTACATCTCTTGAGAGTGATGGGTTTTCAAGCCCTTGTGAGCAGCTAAGGGGAGATGCGAGCACCCAGAAAGATGATGGCTCTGGCCGGTGGGTTTATTCTTATTTGGGTAAACTGCTTATCCACAGTCTCGAATTCATTGCTCTCCGGGAGAATGACTCCAATGTGTCAGTCTCCAGAGCAAATAGAATATGGGATAAGGAATAAGTGGCTCTTTGGCAGTGGTGTCTGTGCCAAGGGGAGACAGCGATTGCTTTGCCTGGCTTCACGGTATCATAGTCCTCATTTACGTCTTTCTTCTGGCTTTGCTTTTTTTTGCCCCATTTCAGTTCATAGAGTAATTTGATATTTTTCTGAATTCCTCATATTCCTCATTTCTTTTATTTTTTTATTTTTATTTTTTTAATTTTTTTTTTCCATATGCTTTTGAGTTGAAATTTTTTTCTCCCTTTTTTTTTTTATCATTTCTTATGGCTCTGCAATAATCCATTGTATTCACATACAAAGTTTGTTCAGCCATTCACCAACTGGTAAGCAGAAAGTTTGTTTACAGCTGTGTATCTTGGATAGTTTCAAATGTATATATATATATATATATATATATATATATATACATACATACATATACATACATACACACATACATACATGTATGTGTATGTGTGTACTAATATACACATATGCACACATTATATTATGTGTTTGTACATGTGTATGTGCACAATACACATATACATGCCCACACATTTACACGATACGTGTGTATCATATATGTGTATATGTGCATGTATGCACACATGTATGTATGTGTGTGTCTCCATCATTAACTTCCTTGGGTTGTATAATCCTGAAAGTGAGATCTCTGAGTCAAAGGGTGTGAACAACTTAGACACTTTTCTTGAGCAATTCCAAATCACACACAAGATCAATTGAAACGCAACCATTTTATTAAGGACCTACTATGTGCAAGGCACTGCTATAGCAATAATGACAGTGTGAGTCCTGCTTCTGACATGTAGCAGCTATGGAACCATGGATAATCCACCCAACAGAGTGTGAGATGAGTGGCTACTGTGGAACCATTCTGAAGTGGCACCATGTTTTACCCTTACCTGACTGACCATGTTCAGCCAGTCTGCAGGGAAGGACCCTGGGGATGGTGGTCCTACAGGAGAGGGCAGTCACCCAAGCTCCTTGGTTCTAATCCTATCTCCTAATGAGTACATGAAGCATCTACCATGCATGCTCGCTAATCCATCTCCTCATTTGAAATGGGGGGCCAATCACGTTACTTAGGGAGGAGCTGAGACACAATGGCCCATCCCTTTTGTAAATGTGTACTTATCAGAATTGTCTTGCTCTTAGGAAAAGTTATCTTGGCTATCCCACTGTGTTTCTGCCCTGGTGTTTTTTAATATACCTTTTTAAATTTTCTTTTCCTGAGTTTTGCCTTTTTTATTGGGGCAAAAGCCCAGACATTTAATAGCAGGCCCATCAGATGATAGCTATAAAGTCAAAAAGAAAATCAGAGGGCATCTGGTCTAACACCCTCATTTTACAGATATGAAAACTGAAACACAGGAAGGCTGTGACTTGTTCAAGGTCACACAGGTAGTAGACATTGGACGTGGTACTTGAATGCAGGTCACAGAATCATCAAGCTGAACAGGACATCAGGGGCCATCTTGTCTAACCCCTACATTCTACATGTGGGGAAATTTAGGACCATAGAAAAGAAGCAACTTGCCTAGAGTTATGCAGGTCATAGGATCATAGGTTTAGATTTGGAAGAGACCTCTGAGGCCATCTAGTTTAACTCCATTTTATAGATGAGAAAATTGAGACCTAAGAAGTTTAAGCAACTTGTCCAAGGTAATACTGGTATCAAATATCAGCCTACAATATCAGCCTAGAATCACAGATCCAAATCCCCTTCCCCCTCCTCACTTTTTCATGAAGAAAAATAATTATTATTTTTATTGTAATTAAAGGAGTGGCACACTTCAAAGAAATAATGGTGGACTTGGAGTCAACTGAAATGTGGGTTCAAATTTTGTCTTTGGCATTTTCAGACTGTGTGGCCGTAGATAAATCGCTTAACCTCACTGAGTCTCAGTTTCTTCATCTGTAAAATGGGAATAGTAAGACTCATATGTACTTGACAGAGCTATTGTGAGGTTCAAGTGATATATCTAATCAGCCTGCACCAGCCAGGCTTGGCATGCCTGGATATCTGCTCCTAAATCCCTCATTCAGTCTTGGATAACTCACAGGATTACCTTCCTATCAGTCAAGCCAGGAAATCTTCCTTCGCTTAGCTCCCACCAGTCTGAAGGGAGATGGATTGGGCTATAGTGCAAGGAGCCATTTGTCTGGTCAGACAGTTTTCCCCTATGGAGTCTCTTTCCATGAGCCTGGAATGGGGGAAGGGCTAGGTAAGTGGGGAGAAGGGATAGATAGTACACTTTCTGTGTGGGCCTGACCCTGGCTCAGATCCCATGTCAGTTAGCCCCTAGCAAATCTAAATCCCTGCTGGAGAATCCCAGCCAGTCTGTGCTAAGTGATAACCTAATTACCATTTTGCTCTCTCTGGAGTGAGGAGATAAATGATACAGAGATCAATAAACTGGGAAGGGGGCTGATTCATTTATTGACTCACATAGTTTATCTTTGAGCCAACAGCACAGAAACTACAACCCCTAGGCCTGCCTGCCCTTCAGGTGCAAGAGGAGATCGCCAGATAGGTCCTTCAAAAGAAGTCTTCAGAGAAAGAGTTAATCCATTGAGTTCATGTCAGTGTAATTCAATAAACATTTCTAAAATGCCAGGCACTGTGCTGCACATTGGAAACACAAAGAGAAAGCTACAATAGTCCTTGGCCTCAAAGAGCTTTCTACTGAGGGATATTCTACTAGGGGAGATACACACACACACACACACACACACACACTCATAGGTATAGGTATAAGTATAGGTATAGGTATATGCATACATGTATGCACACATATACATATATAGGAATAGGTATGTGTATGTGTGTGTATATATATACACACAGACATACAGACATATACATATATATACATACACACATATGTGTGTGTGTGTATATATATATATATATATACACACATATATATGTGTGTGTGTGTGTGGTGTGTATATAGTGATTTTGTCTATTCTTAATACCCAAATTAACTATAAAGGGCATATGAAGAAAGATGCTATCTATATCCAGAGAAAGAACTGATAAATAGAAGTGTATATAGAATAATTTTACATATCTATACCTATTAGTGTCTAATGATAGACATCTCTGGGGTAGAAGTGGTAGAGGGAAGAGAAAAAAGAAAAAAATAACATTATGGTGTTGTATATTTCAAAGGAATAGAAAGCTGTGCATAGTAGATTTGTAGTTACATGTACAATTGTCTTTTTTTATTGTACTATGTTATGGAAATGCTTGTTTTATTTAATAAATTAAAAAAATAAAAATGTATGTACAAATAGACATATATACATATGTGTGTATATATGTGTGTGTATATAAGCTAACATTTGCATAGTAGTTAAAAATTTGTTAAACACTCTATATGTAGTGTCTGGCTTGATCCTCATAAGAATACCATGAAGTAGGTGCTACTATTATCTCCATTTTATAGATGAAGAAAGTGAGACTGAGAAAGGTTAAGAGACTTCCCTAGGGTCACATAACCAGTCAGTGCCCAAGGCAAGATTTGAATTTAGGATTACCTAACTCTAGGTCCAGAGTGCTGTGTACTTCGCCACCTAGTAACACATCTAAAGTGGTCTGAAGAAGCCGAGAGAATTAACTCTATAATTCAGGGAAAGGCTTTGTGTAGGAGGTGCCACATAAGTTGTGTCTTAAAGGAAATTAATCTAGTGCCAGTTTCTTAAAGGAAATTATGCAAGCCAGACACTACATACAAAGTGTTTAACAAATTTTTAACTACCACGTAAATGTTAGCCGATATATATTATACTGTATATACGTATCTTTACATATATATGTATACACATATGTATGTATATATGTATATCTACACATTTTTAAAAATTTATGAAATAAAACAAGCATTTCCATAACATAGTACAATAAGAAAGCTGATTGTGCATGTAACTGTAATAGATGGTGAAGAGGCAGGTGGTGGAACAATGGACATAGCATTATATGTGGAGTCAGGAAGACTTGAGTTCAAATCCAGCCTTGGACACTTACTAGCTGGGTGACCCTGGGCAAGTCACTTAACCTCTGCCTGCCTCATTTTCCTCATATGCAAAATGGAAATAATGGCAGTACCTACTTCCCAGGATTGTTGTGAGGATCAAATGAGATAGGTGTAAAATGCTTAGCAAGGTGCTTCACACACAGTAGGTGCTTAACAAATGGCTATTAAAAATAAAGGGCTAAAGATGGATCTAACTTTAAGAGGTCTTGGCTTCATAACTTAACTTAGATACTTTTAGCTAAGCGGCCCTGGGAAAATTGCTTAACCTCTCTATGCCTCTGTTTCTTTTTCTGTAAAATGAAGGAGTTGATTTGCTGGTCTTTAAAGTCTCACCTATGATCTCAAGTAGTGCCGTGCTGATGACACGTATTATGATTAACCAAATCTTAACATACCATGAGGTTATGTAGACTAGATGACCCCAATCACTGTTTACTGGGCTAGTAGTACCCGGCACAGAATAGAAGCTGTTTGCTACTTTGCACTGTTTTTCACGCATCCAAAGTCAATTATTGAGAGCGTGTTCCATTAGCCTGTGAAATTCTCATGTCTTAGAGAGGTCATGATTACACATTCCAGAGACAAGGGATTGATTTCCATTCAAAGCAAAAGCCTCATAGAGTTAAAAGGGAAAGCCTAGAGAACTGGGCAACCCAAAGCTTTGGGTACACCTTTTGGCCCTTGTCATTCTTAGTTAATTAGAATATGGAGGTAGATGAGTCCTTTTCCTCACCCCCCAGGCAAACTGTTGATTACCCATGATTCTTATCCTGGATGGTGCAATGTTATGTTAAGGAGGGTTGTTTATTTGTTCCCCCCCCCCCAGATGTGGTAAAGAGCAAAACATCTCACAAATAACTAATGGACTGAGAGTAAAGCCACTTCTTGATTTATGAGCTGTTTTCCTCTAAGCCTATTTCTGAGCAAAACAATAAGCATGGGATTAGTGAGGTTCAAAGCCAACCCTGTCAATGGGAGTCTGATACAAGAATGGCAGCTTTGTGTTTTCACAGCCTAAATGAAGTCTAGGCTATGAAAAACTAGGATATGAAATAAGGGCCCTGTCACAATTTCAAAATGGAGGTCAAAGCTCCTTTATTATGGCTCTCTCTTACCGATGGATCAATAGTCCCCTTCTCCCATGGTTAATTAACCAAACCCTCCAGCTCATCTCCTAACCTCCTACTCCTCTGATCCCTGGCACCCAGACACATCAGCCTAGACACAAGTCCCATTCTGCAGCTACCTTCCCATCCCTTCCCCCAACCCCCAACTACAGTTTCATTTCATCATAGACCATAATTTTGAAACTGAAAGGGACCATAGAGGTCCCATATAAAATATCCTCCATGCACAATTCCCTCATGCTCAGAGCCTTGGATAACATGTTAACAAAGTTTTGTGTTAGTGATTTCTTCCCTCTCCCTTTTGTCTGTGCAGATGACCATAATCCCCCCTTTTCTCTGATTTTAATTCAGGCTTTTAAAAGACTTTTTTTTTTTAAAAAGTGCCTTCAGTTGCTTTGCTTCAACCCACCTTAGTGAAAACAGAAACTAGAAGATAAAAGTTTAAAATGGTGTATCCTTAACCTTGAACTGAACCTTGAACAGTAATACTGGCTGTTACAGCTTTAAGGAAAGAAGGGAGGAAGAGTTGGAAGGATCAGGCCTAGAAATGGATTGCAACTGCTTTTAATCCTTTTGTGGCTTTAGGGATTAAATTATGTTTTAAAGATCTTTGGGTTAGACTCTACATTAGATGGGTCAATGTATATTCCTGGGGACCAAGTCCTTCGAGGAAAAGTCTTAATTATCTTACACCAGAGGTGGTGAACCTGTGGCCTTGAGGCCACGTGTAACCCTGTAGATCCTCAAGTGCTGCCCTTTGACTGAAACCCAGCTCCTTCACTTGAGGACCTAGAGGGCCACATGTGGTCTCTTCCCCACCCCTGTTATGCACTTTACAATACCTAGCCCCTTCTGTGTGTTGTATGTAGTAGCCAGGTGGAAACCTTTGTTTACAAACAGAAGACATCAGTAAACATTTGGATTCAATAAACAATTGGAACCCAATTGGATTCACTTGCTTGAGAGGAAATACCAGAGGAGGAAGGGCTTAAATCAGGAAAATTGTCAGTCAGCGATTTTTTGTTTTTTAGTCCTTTGTATAATACTCCTCTAACAACGCCTTGTCTATCACAGGTTAGAGATGAAGAAGAACTTTTAAAACAGTATGCCAGTGGCTCCTGAGCCAGTGATCTTAAGCTTTTAAAGATTTTGGGAAACCTGAAAAGGTTTGAAAGGCAATGGAAAGACATTTGGAGTTGGAGGAGCTGGGTTCAAATCCCAGGCTGGCCACTTTTTCTCTGTATGACCATGGGCAAATCACTTCATTTATCTGGTTGGGCTTCAGTTTCCTCACTTGTACCTCAGAGTTGTTTTGATTTGCATTCCTCTAATCAATAGTGATTTAGAGCATTTTTTCATATGAATATAGATGGCTTTAATTTCTTTATCTGAAAACTGACTATTCATATCCTTTCACCATTTATTAATTGGGGAATGACTTATATTCTTACAAATTTGACTCAGTTCTTTATGTCTTTTAGAAATGCGGCCTTTGGCAGAAATACTGGGAGTAAAAATTGTTTCCCAGCTTTCTGCTTCCCTTCTGGTCTTGGTTGCATTGGCTTTGTTTATGCAATAACTATATACATATACATAAACTTATATTATGTGTATATATACATAGCTACGGTGTTGTTCAGTCGTTTCAGTCTTCATGATTCCATTTGGGACTTTCTTGGCAAAGATACTGGAGTGGTTTGCCCTTTCCTTTTCTAGCTCATTTGATAGATGAGGAAACTGAGGCAAACAGGAATAAGTGATTTGGCCAGGGTCACACAGCTAGTAAGTATCTGAGCTGAGATTTGAATTCATGAAAATGAATCTTTTTTACTCCAGGCCTGACACTTTATCCATTGTGCCACCTAGTTACCTTGGTATATGTAGATATTTCCACAGATTATATAGGCACATGTGAGTATAGTCTATATATTCACTTGCAAACATATGAGTGTGCAATGTATGCTATATATATATATATATATATATATATATATATATATGTATACACACTTGCTTATATACATGCCTACATGCACACATACATACACATAGGCATATATACTCACCTACATGAGTCTGCATGCATATACATATACATCTTCATATTCATTCCTCAGTGCTTTCCAAACCTTCAGATTGCAATTTAATTTCAGACTTTCATTCTTGTTAGAGATTGTATCACATATCAATGTGACAGTGTGTGAAACGATTGTTAATACTGTATAGAAACAAAGTAATGATATCTTTCCAGGAAGAGAAACTTTTTAAAAAATGAAAGCAGGCAGGTCTGCCCTGATGCAGGTAGGTCCATGTTAAAGACGCCTCTTTCTTAAAAGATAATAATGCTAGATCATTCATTCCATATTGAAGCTTTGATGTTAGACACATGATTAAGGATAAGTGCACGGGTTCATCAGATTACAAAATTCATAGCAGAAATACTTAAAACCAGAGAAAGCCTTCTGATTTGTTAAAACAGGCTTTTGTTCATCTGTAATATCTGTCCAAGATTTTGTAGTGTGATGTAGACCCCCAATCTAACGCTATCTTAAATCATAATAATAGAAGCCTAGCACTTAGAACCTGGGAGGTGATCGTGTCATGGTCACACTGTATTCAGCCTTAGTCAGATTATGTCCAGAGCATTGTGGTTCTGGGTGATATGTTTTAGAAATAATTCTGACAACCAAAATGTATATCCCATGGAAGATAGCCAGGATAAAAAGAAGATTTTGACCCAACCCTTTGGGAATTGTTGAAGGGATCAGGTTCATTTACCCTTGAGAAGAAAAGACTTAGGGGGTTAGTAACAATAACTCACTCTGTTATGGTGCTTTATGGTTTCTAAAGCATAGATCATCTTACATGGTCCTTATAACAGCCTTATTAGGTATGTGCTATTAGTATTCCCATTTTACAGATGAGGAAACTGAGACTCCAATATCTTTGCCCAGAAAATCCCAAAGAGTTAGACGTGACTTAATAACATCAACAATATGAAAGTATAGATATTATTGCTATTGTTACATTACTGTTATCATTGTTATTTTGAAAGGACTCATGATTTCATGGGGTAGGGAGTTCCCATTAAGGAACTTCCTCTACCAATGGAGATTGGTATCTGCTTTGAAACTTACAGCCTAAGAAAATTCCTGAGAGGTTAAATGACATTCCTTGAGTCACATGCCAATAAATGTAAGTTTATAAAATGGTATTATAAAATGGTAAGTTTAGAGCTGGAAGGGACCTTGGAGGTCATCAAATCCAACCTCTTCACTTTACAGATGAAGAAACTGAGTCACAGAGATGTTAAGTGACCTGATGCAGGTAGTGTCAGAAGCAGGTCTTTCTCAATAACAAGACAAGCCTCTCATCATTGTTATGTGGCTTTTCATAATAGATGTTATTATTATCATATTATACTATAGTAAACTGTATTACATTATACTATAGAGTATTTCACAGGTTTTGAAATGTCAGTTCTGTGAGGTAGTTAGTACAAATACTTTTATCCTCACTTGACAAACAGGGAAACTGAGGCAGACAGCAGGAAACAGTGGAAATAGGACTGGCTCTGGATTTTGAGAACCTAGATTTAAATCCTATCTCTTGTCAATCAATACTTATGTTACCTTGGTCAAGTCCCTTGATCGTTCTTGGCCTCAGTTTCCTCATCCGTAAAATGAAAAGGTTGAACTAGATGGTCTCCCAAGTCCCTACAAGAATCAAAGAGGCTTCCTGACTTAGCTATGGTCACATGGCTGGTAAGTGTTAGAATCAGGACCAGAATCCAAGGCCTCCTGACTCAATAACCTATGCTTACCTTATGGGTCTTTCTATTGCTTCATGAAGCTTCTTGATATATTAATTTACTAGAAATGTAGACTAAAATGCTCTTAAGAATGGACACAAAAAGAGATTGAGAATGCCCTCCAAATGGATTCACGATGAGAGAATGAAAAACTGATCTCCTAGTTAAGGGTGTCTTATGGAAAGGAGAATCAACAAAACCTCAGAAATCTCTGTGTGAAATGCAGAATAAGAAGCCAT
Organism: Phascolarctos cinereus; assembly: GCF_003287225.1. NCBI lineage: Eukaryota > Metazoa > Chordata > Mammalia > Diprotodontia > Phascolarctidae > Phascolarctos > Phascolarctos cinereus. The sequence continues at coordinate 260,944,705 of NW_027555514.1, read as the reverse complement.
GAGTGCCTTGTTTCTGTAGCACTGGGTAAATTTGAGACAGAGGAGGTCTTTTTGCCAGAGAAACTATAGATGATTGTAAACCAAAACCTATTGGGTGATAGCAAAAGTCATCTCTTTTTTTTTGTCTCCATTTTTCATATTTCTAGCATATCAAGAAAGGAATTATTGCTCAGTGGAACTCTGGAAAGGTTCTGAATCTAGACAAACCAGGCTAACTGCAGGTAGAAATGAAGCATGAATTCTCCCTTTGTCCTGATGAAGCTGAGTCAAACTAGTGCACTGTGCTGAATAATGGCCTACGGAGCTATGCATCATGGCCCTGAGGGAGACCAGGAGTTCATTGCTAGAGCTCATTTCACATCAAATCTCATAAAAATGAACTCTCCTCCAATGAACTATCTATTAGTCCATTATAAAATAAATACATTCTGCATTCATCACCTTCTTTCCATGCTGTTTGAGATCCTCACTGTCTTTCTCTGGGATTATTTTCATGCCTCCTGTCTGTCTTCCTTCTCTATAGTTCGTTTTCTATCCAATCCGATCTTACTCCCATTTTACAGTTGAGGTAAATGAGGCAGATAGACTTGAGTCCAACCTCTTCACTGCACTTTACAGATGAAGAAACGGAGTCACAGAGTTGTTAAGTGACCTGACACAGTTGGGGTCACACAGCTAGTAAATGTCTGAGGCCAGTTTTGAACTCAGGAAGATGAGTCTTCCTGACTCCAAGCTGGGTACTCTATCTACAGCACCAGCTTACTATCCACGTAAATGGTAACTATTATCATTAATTAACCCTCAATCAATATTTGCTGAATTGAATAGATTATCTTTTAATTTAGAAAATGCTGAGGAAAAAAAAAACAATGCAAACATGAGACTATAAGAAGTGAAATTTATCCTCATCACCTATCAGACCAATTTTGCTTTGAGATATCATTGTTTTATTGGCCAGGGCTGCCTTCTTTTTACCTCTGAGGATGTTTCTGGTATAAAGTGAATCTAAAGAGTTTATGTTCCTTTTCAGGGAAGTGTTGACATTTTAGTTACTTTCTGTTTTCCTTGGAGCTATATTTAAGAGTTGGAATCAAGTTAGGGGAAAAAAAATAAAAATTGGCTTCAAGAGACAAGATTCATTGACACAAAGGCACAGATTGGAGAATGTCCAGGGAACTCCATAACGTGAAGTCTCCAGGAAGAAGGGAGCCAAAAAACCTGGCCAATGACAAGCCAATTACAGGCAGTCCAGCTCTTCGGGGGGCGGGAAGAAAATATCTCCATGCAATCTAATTATTTCCTGTCCATCCCTCCTCGAGTTTTCCCCCTATTCCTTATGAACTTTTGCCTTTTATGTGCAAGGGACTGGGAGATGGTATTAAGAACTGAGGAAAGAGAAATAGAAAATGAGTGAATTTAGGATTGTTCAATTTTGAGATTTGTCTAAAGTGTTTAATGTTTCTAACAAAATCTTATGAACATTTGGGAGGCAAGGTGGTCCACTGCAAAGTGAGATGGTTGGGAGTCAGAGAACCTGGGTTTGAATCCTGCTTTTGCCACTCATTAACTAGATGACCTTGGGTAAATCACTCAACCTGGGCAGCTAGGTGGTGTGGTGGACAGAGTGCTAGGCCTGGAATCAGGAAGACCTGAGTTCAAATTTGGCCTCAGACACCTACTAGCTGGGTGACCTTGGACAACTCACTTAACCCTGTTTGCCTCAGTTTCCTCATCTGTACAATGAGTGAGAGAAAGAAATGGCAAACCATTGCATTATCTTTGCAAAGAAAACTTCAAAAATGGGGTCACAAAGCATTAGATATTTCTGAATAACAACAACAACAAAAAATACAACATGTTTGGGCCTCAGTTTCCTGATTTGTAAGAAAAGGTGGGCAGACTAGACAGCATCTGAGCTCCATTCCAACTCTAAATCTGGATCCCAAAGAAGCTTGAATTCTTTATGAAGGCTAGGATAGCCTGCTGCACCGTAAATGAACCAGCCTGAGTAATTTTGACTTAAGAACTCCCCTTTCTACTTCTTAAAGCTCAGCAGTGTTTAACTACATGAATTATTTACAGGTAATGATTTTTCTGAAAAAAAAATCTTCCCCCAGGTTAAGGCTTTTTTTTTTTTTTGACAGCTTAGCTAGCTATTTTAAATGGACTCTTCAGTCACAGAAGATATCGTAAAGAATCTTGAGTATGGTGGGACAATGCCAGAAAAAATATTTATAGAGTAAATTTAGGACAACAAAGCTTAAAAAGAGTTTGAGGGCTGTGATATAGCAAAGGCTTGTATTAGTATTTATGAGAGTTGCCCATTTCTTTGGTCTGATGTTTTATAGACATGTGGATGGTTAGAATGGAACCTATTTGTGAGGCTCATTTGAAAGTGGTAGGGTAACATAGCTCTAGAGAGGAAGGGGATTTCAGAGGTCATTTTAGTCCAATCTTTTTTTTACAGAAAAGGAAACATAGACCCATGGTGATAAAGTGATTTGACCAAGGCTATACAGGTAATAAATGGTAGAGCCAAGATTTGAACCCATGTTCTTTAACTTTAAATCCAGTATTATTTCTGTCTATTCTCATTATGGCCTTGGGCAAGTCACTCTGTGTCTCTCAGCCTCAGTTTCCTTATCTGTAAAAGGAGGGTTTTAGACTTGGTGAACTCCAAGGTCTCTTCTGATTCCAAAATCATTTGATCCTTTGATATTATGTGAAGAATGTTGGAACTGTAGTCTGAGCACTTGGGAATGAACCCCGGGTCTTCAGCTTACTTCTTGGGTGACCTCTCTGAACTTCTGTATCTTCATTTGCAAAATTATGAGGTCAAACTGGGTGATCTTTAAGGTTTCTGCCAGGTTTGATGCTTTAATTTTCTGATCCTGGTGCTCAGTTATAAAGAAGTTTTGATTGGGGAAGCAGAGGAACACAGTTGTCTTCAGATCACAAGAGGACCACGCAGTGGAATTCTTAAAGAAATGATTAACAAACAAAAGCTATTAATTAAATTCAGTTTGATATGCATATGTGCATATACTTGTTTCAATGCTTTTTTCATGATAACGAAGAACTGGGAGAAAAGTGAGTGCCCATTGATTAGGGAATCAGTCAGTAAGCATTTATTAAATACTAACTGTATATCAGGCTCTGTGTTAAGACCCTGGTGATATGAAGAAAAAAAATTAATAGGCCCCACCCTTTAGAGGCTTGTGTTCTATTGGGAGATGGTTGAACAAATTGGGTAGTATGAAGATAATATATATTATTACACAGCAAGAAATGATGAGAAGGTAAGGTGATGTAGTGAATGGAGCCAGCATTTCATTGCAGTCAGCACGATCTGGGTTCAAAGTCTGCCTCTACTACATACTGGCTGTGTGATCTCGAAAAGACATTTATTTCTCAGTACCCCAGGAATTATCCTTAGCTGTGGGGCAGCTAGGTGGTGCAATGGACAGTGCTGAGTCTGAACTCAGTAAGACCTGAGTTCAGATCTGGCCTCAGACACTTAGCTGTGAGAGCCTGGGCAAGTCACTTAACAGTATTTGCCTCCATTTCCTCATCTGTAAAATGAGCTGGGGAAGGAAATGCAAACCTCTCCAGTATTTGTTTCTCTCACTAAGGGTCAGACATGACTGAAAGCAACTGAACAGCAGGGCATTTTCTCATGCTGGCGCTCCCTGAATCCATCCATCCATCCATCCATCCATCCATCCATCCATCCATCCATCCATCCATCCATCCATCAACATTTATTAAGCACTGACTATTTGCAAGGCACTGTGCTACTCCATGGGGATACAAAAAGAGGCAAAAGTTGATTCCTGCCCTCAAGGAGTTTACAGTCTAATGAGGGAGACAAGATGCAAATAAATATATACAAAGTAAGCTATATACAGGATAAATAGGAAATAATTAACAGAATGAAGTCACTGGAATTAAGAGGGGTTGGAGAAAACTTTTCGTAGAAGGCAGGATCTTCGTTGGGACCTAAAGAAAGTCAGGGAGGTTGGTAGGTGGAAATAAGTTTACAAGTCAAGAAAGAACACAACACAACAAAACAAAACAAATGACAAATATGAAGAATTTGGAAAAGTTTGGGAAGATGTGGTCTTCCAAAAAAGTGACAGTAATTAAAAAAAAAGAAAGAAAAGAAAGGGATGAACAGAAATACTTTGTAATCACTTCCTCCTAATTGGAATATGAATGGCCAGTTCGTTTGCTGGCTGTGGGTCTCCTGCCAGATGTACCTTCCACTTGGAAAGAGAGCCGATCCAACCTTCTCTGTGTGCTAGCATCGATACTACTCTCCCTTGGTTTGGTGAATTTGCTCTCTGCAAAGAAACCCAAGCAATAATATGTCTGGCACTCTTCTCGAGGAATTCGCCATGCCCCTGACATGTTCAGCCCCCATTGTCCACACCTCCCAGACAGTGGGTTCTTTAGATTTCAAAGAAATTGCAGCTTTAAATAATATAATTAGAATGTAGCTGCTATTCACTGCACAAACTCCTCATTTTCAATAGAACAGATCTGATAGAGGGACAATGTTTAAAATCCTCCCTGTGCAGATGAAGGGGCGTGAATAGATAATATAACTACAGGAGCATGCAAGAATTCATCAGCCCTTGGACCTTTATTCCCTTCTACGGAGCAACTGATAGAAATATAGGAGGAGAGAAAAATCTGTCCCTGTCATCAAAAAGGAAGTATCTTTTATGTGTCCTAATTTGAATAGCTCTCTTTTAGAATAATGCATAGACTTTCCAATATTTGAAGGGAGAGAAAGAAAAAAGGAAGTGGATTGGTTTATGTATCTTTCAATTAAAGACCAAAGGAAAATGGATGAATTAGTCATAGATACTAAGAGATAGTTGGATGGCTTCAGGCTTTCTTCTGAAGGAAGGAGTATTTGTCCTTGACTCCTAAGATGTGGGTTCAGCTTCCAGCTCTGACACTCACTAGTTGTGACCTCAGAGAAGTCATAAAGACATTTAGGGTCATCAAAATCTAGCACTGGAAGTAACTTAGGAGGCTTCCAGTCTAAACTCTTCTTTTTACACATGAGAAATGCAAGAAGTTAAGGCCACCCAAGTGTTAAGAGGCAGAGCCTGGATCTGCACATGCATGTCTTGACTCTATACCTAACCCTCATTAAACTATACCAGGGGTGGGGGGGAACCTGTGGCCTTCAGGCCACATGTAGCCCTCTAGGTCCTCAAGTGTAGCCCTTTGACTGAATCCAAACTTCACAGAGCAAGTAAAATAATAATTAAGTAGTAATAGGCTATTAATGATCTTAATAAATTAATTAAACCATTAACTTATCAGTATATTAATTATTAATAATTAAATTAGTAATTAAAATTATTGATCCTTCATAAAAGGTTTTGTTCTGTAAAACTTGGACTCAGTCAAAAGACCTCACCCAAGGACCTAGAAGGCCACATGCGGCCTCAAGGCTGCAGGTTCCCCAATCCTGAACTATATCATACTGCCTCTCTGAGCCTCAGTTTCTTCATCTGTATAATAGGTAGTGTTATAGTACAGTCTAACAAGGTTACAATGAAAATCATGAGATAAATAGATATTGGTTATTAGTATCATTTCAAAATTGTGTCACCCAGTCTCACTCAAAGCATTGTCTATATCAGTATGCAATTAATTATCATTATCATGCCCTACCCTCTGTTCCCCTCCCCCAATGCATTTACTTAAAGTCATTTTTATTTGATGCTTAAAATATGGGGTTAGGTTAGGATCAATGTCATTTTTTCTTTGTATTCTTTTTTTTTTTTGAGGCAATAGTGGTTAAGTGATTTGCTCAGGGTCACTCAATTAGTAAGTGTATCTAAGATCAGATTTGAACTCAGGTCCTCCTGATTCCAGGTCCAGTGCCCTTTCCGTCTTTGTATTATTCTTGCATATGGCATGGTTAACATTCAGTGGTTTTTGAAGTTGTATTTTCAATATCTAACTCTTTGTGTATGAAACCATCTTTCAAGATTTGGAACTCTTCTCTGCATTCTCGTTACCATGCTGAGCCTCTTTGGGGGATCAATGACTGTTTTCCATTATCCATACCAATGCTCATGCAGATAGGGCTTGGTTCAACAGGTAGATTGTTGAATGTAATAGTCTCTGTTGCAAACTGTAGAGTTACAGAGTGAATCCAAACCTATTTGAAGTATACTAGACTGCTCACATCTAAAAGAGCCATAAATCTCACCTCTAGAAGGTGGAAACTGAGGCAGAGTTAAGTGGCTTGACCGGGGTCACATGGCTAGTAAGTGTCTTGAGGCCAGCTTTGAATTCAGGAAGATAAGTCTTCTTGACTACAGGCCCAGCACTATTGTGCCACCCACCTCAGACACTTACTAGTTATGTGACCCTGGATAAATTATTTGATCTCTCTCATACTCTTTTCTCATCTGTAGAAATAGAATGATACTAGCTGCTATTTCACAGAGATATTATGAAGATCAAATAAAGTAACATGTGAGACACTACATTGGCTATCACTCAGGCTACAATATTTGTTAATAATAATAATAATAATAATAATAATAATAATAGGAATAGCTGGTATGAATATCACTTTACACTTTGAAAGTATTTTAGATGCTTTCTCCCAGCTGAACCTCACAACAGCCCTATGAATTAGCTACCCCAGGTGTTATTATCCCTATTTTGTAAATGAGGAAACTGTAACTCAGAAAGTTATAATGACCCATGATCATGCAGTGAGTAAGTATCAGAGATGGAATTTGAGCCCTGGTCTTTCTGATTCCAAGTCTAGCAATCTAGCCATGTCATTATCTGCCACTCATCTTCAGATGCCTCCCCTCCTAGGGTTTACAATATTCATTACATTCAACAATCTACCTGCTGAACCAAACCCTGCTTATCTGCACAAGCATTAGTATGGATAATGGAAAACTGTCATTGGTTACCCAAATAGGTTGGGATGCCATCATGGTAATGAGGATGCAGAGGAGAGTTCCAAACATTGAAAGATAGTTTCATACACAAAGAGTTAGACATTGAAAATGCAACTTCAAAAACATGTGGTTTTGGAATATAATACAATCTTTCGGAGATTTGCGCAGAATCTTGTATAACAACAAATTAATATCTTTGGATGTAAGATGGACCCTTGCATACTATGCGAGGGGATGGGATGGGATGGGATGGGAGTGGACCAGTCTGTGACTTCGTGGGTAAAGGGAATTTCAAATAAGAGAACTCCCCCTTACCAATACAGGTTGGCACCAATTTATGTTCTTAGAAAATGTCCTGGAGACACTGAAGGATCAAGTGATTTGTCCTGTATCATACATTCAGCATGTGGCAGAGGGGGCCTTGAACCTAAGTCATTGGTACATTGAGTCTGGCCCTTCATCCACTAGACCATGCTGTTTCTAACAATCAACAAAGAATCACAATTTCATATGTTGTAGTTATATTGAGTTTTTTTGGGTTTCTTCAGCTGAACTTCATTGATCACATTCTTCAGGCAAGTCAGCCACAATGCATTTACATCTATCTATCTATCTATCTATCTATCTATCTATCTATCTATCTATCTATCTATCTATCTATGCATGCATCCATCCATCCATCCATCCATCCATCCATCCCTCCATCCATCCATCCCATCCATCCATCCATCCATCCATTTATCCATCCATCCATCCATACATACATATATACATACATTTAATTTCATTTTCAACTGTTCTTGAAAATTAATACTTAGAAAGGAGAGAGAAGGAAAAATCTTTGAAGCAGAGTCTCCTAGATATAAAGTTGGAAGTGACCTCAGAGGCCATATAATCCAATCTAATCATTTTACAGATAAGGAATCCAAGACCCAAACAAATGAAATGATCTTTGCAAAGATGTATAGTTAGTAAATGTCAGGGGAGGGATTTGAACCCAGGTTCTTGGTCTCTAAAGCTATAACACATCATCATTTTATCGTCTCTTGATCGGTCTTCAGGGGAATGGGAAGAGAGGGGAAAAAAGGAAAGAAAAGAGCCATTTTGTACAGCAGGCATATTTGCTTTAATATTGGTGAAAGTTTGCAATATTGCCAGAAGTTTCTCATGCCTTCAGAGAGAAAGAGTGTTTTGGAGTTAGATCTTATTAAAATTCAAATCAATTTTAACTTCTCATTACTTTTTTATTTTTAAGAATGAAAAACATTCATAATGGAAACTATTCCCTTTTGGCCAGATCTGTTTTTGTGAGCTTAGCAAGTTGGCCGTGGGATGCAGAAGGACTGTGTCGAAACGACATCCTTGTGAAAACAATTGCCCCGCCTGAATGTTTGCCACCAGGTTTTCCTTCCTCTCCCCTCTCCCATCCCTACATTGTTTCAGTTGCCAACCCCTCATTATTTTTTGTGTAACAAGGGAAGGGGAAGGACAAAAATGACTTAAAAAACATAACATTTCTTTCAAAGGCCTCAAATAGAAAAACCAAGCAAAACATGCCCAAGTATTTTATTATTGTTATAATTAACACCATTATAGTATTATAAAATACACGATATACAATATTATAATGTAGTAACATTTATAAAACTTGTAACTAATAATTATTTCCCCATAAATAATTATAATGAATACATAACAAATGATAATACTTCATAAATATATTTAATGTTTAGTGTCTATATAATAGAATTATATAATATATCAATATAATGGATACTTATAATAGAGAACAATACAATTATAATTTACTAATAACATCTCTATAGATTATGATAATATATAACATAATTAAATTATTAAAATATGTTATTGAATATTATAATATATTGTTATAGTAGAGCTATATCTGATTATAATCATATATTATATAATAATTATTATTCATCCAATAGTGTCATAAAGTCATAGCTCTCTGGATAAGAGACATCAGAGTTCATGTAATTCAACCTTCTCTAGTTCAACTTGTCCTGCCCAGCCTTGGCAACTTGTGCCTTCTAAGATAATTAGTTAGAGAATTTAATCAACTAATTTACTTTAGCAGGGAAGATTTCCCTGCCCTAATAGACAATCAATATATATGCAGTTTAATAGTAACCTCTACAGCCAATGATTTGCCTTTTATGTGAAGCCCAAACAATGGCGTCTTTTGGTGGAAATGGAAGTTTAGGGGAGGATGAAAGGTGGTAGTGGTCTCAGGCTAGTAGGGCAGTTGGGGGTGGGGTGGGTGAAATGGTGAAGCCCTTTAAACCTAACTGGCTAAATAGACATTTGCTCATGCCTAGCTAGGGCCAGGGGTGTGCTGAGTGGTTGTTGTTTTGTCTTTTGTTATCAAAGAGAATCGATGACATTGGGGAGGTGATGCCATGACTTGTGTGGAATCGGATTTGAGGAAGGGAGGGTTATGCGAAGTCACCATCCTCACTCTCTCCTCCACAGCCATCGGGTGGGTGGTGAGATATAGGACGACTGGAGATGGCCCCGGTGGCTGAGTTAACATAATGGTTAATGACCAGCTCTTTACATGTACACACACATACACATGAATACACACACATCTACATACATACATACATATACATATATATACAGGACATACTTTTAAGCTCAACCTGCATCATTAATATTTTACTTTCTTAAGTCTAGACAATCAATGAAACAATAAACCAAGCCCTGATTTATAGCCTTTGCAGATTTCTGAGGTATTAATGCTCAAGGGGAAGATTTAACAACAGGCTCTTGTCAGCAAGTTGTTATCCTTCTTCATTCTTCCTTCTCCAAGAGGATTTGCAAGTGAATTGAATTTAAGTGAGGCAGGGCTATGCAAAGTCACCAGCCTCACTTTCTTCTCCAGAGCCATCTGTGTCCAATGGCAAGACATAAGTCAAAACAACTGGTGATGGCCTAGATAAGAAAACTGAGATCTGTACAGAGGAATTAGTCTGTCTAAGGCCATTCAAGCTAGATGTATCAGAGTTGAGATCCAGTTCATGTCCTCAGGTTCCTAGTCCATTAGAAACACTGTTCCCCATGTCAGCAAGTACTAGCTGGTGTGCTCTGCAACACCATTATCTAGGGTTGACTTTGTGGACAGCCCTTGTCTATGGTGGTACATTAAGAAATGCCAAGTGGCTGGAGTATATAGGGAGTCCTTCCCCTCCCCAGTTCAATCTTCACACAAGTGGCAGGATAATAAAATTATAATATTTATATAGCATTTTAACATTTGCAAAGCTCGTTAAATATCTCATTCAATCCTTACAACCACCCTATAAGGTAAGTTCTGTTATTATTCCCTTTTTACATATAACAAAACTGAGGCAGACATCCATTAAGTGACTTGCCCAGAGGCACATCTCAGATCTATCCTGAATGCAAGTCCAGGTCTCCTATCCACTCTGGCACCTTCCTGCCCAATATTATTACAGCACTGCTCTAACCATGCCATCCTTATATTCTAAAAACCTTCGGTGGCTTCATTGCCTACAGGATAAAATGCAAACTCTTTAGCTTACTTTTGAAGGCTCCACCTCCATTCTCAACCCTATCGATAAATATTCCCCTTCACAGACTCTACACTCTAAACAAACTGGACTACTAGCCATCCCCCAAACTGGTTATTGCCTCTCCAGCCTCTGTGCATTCGTACCAACTTCTGCTGCCCCCATAAAACAACGAAATCCTGCTCCTTCCTTCTTTCCCTTTCTCATAAAGGTTACCTTCCTTCAAGGCTTAGCTTGGGCTCCACCCTTTCTGTGAAGTGACAACCACTGCTCTGCTCTCTCTCTCTCTCTTTTCAGTTGTTGAAATTCTTTCCCCTAGTCAATTTTCCTTCTACTATCCTGACTACCTATGTGGCCTTGGGCAGAGTGCTTTGCTTTCCTGGGCCTCAGTTTCCTCATTCTTTATAATGAGGGGGTTGGAGTAGGTGGCCACTGAAATCTCTTCCTAGATCTGTGATGCTGAGAGCTTATGTTGTGTCCCCTTAGGGTAGAGTAGAAGCTCTGTGAGGGCAGCAGTTATTTCACTTTTGTCTTTGTGTCTTCAGTGTGACTTCTTTCACATTTATTTTTGTTGTTCAGGCTTTTCAGTCATGTCCAACTCTTCATGACCCCGTTTGGGATTTTCTTGGCAAAGATACCAAAGTGGTTGTTTTTTTCCTTCTCCAGCTCGTTTGAAAGATGAAGAAATTAAGACAAGTAGGGTTAAGTGACTTGCCCAAGGTCACATAGCTAGTGAGTGTCTGAGTCCAGATTTGAATTCACATCTTCCTCACTCCAGGACTGGTGCTCTATCCTTTGTGCCACCTAGATGCTTACCTTTCACATAGTAGGGGTTTAATAAATTCTTGTTGAATTTAGCTGAATTGTGGAGGGTGTCTAGAGGGAACTGTACCCTTATCACAGTGTCTGGCTTATAGTAGGTGCTTAATAAATATTGACTGATTGATTGACTAGGAAAAGTAATATCTATATTTTATCTTTTAAAAATAATTTATTTTTATTTTGTTATATATTTTATCTCTATTAAAGGTTGAATATACATATACATATATTTACATATACATAAATATATATATATGCATACACACATACATACACATACATATATATATATGTATATATATATATGTAGAGAGAGAAAAAGTCTGATTTCAAGCAAAAGGTATGTATAAGGGCATTGAGATACAGTGGAAAGGGGGCTGACTCTAGATTTCAAGGACCTGAGTTCAAATTCTGACTCTCCTATTTACTACATGTGACCATGAGTAAGTCATGAAACTTCTGTGGGCTTCACTTTCTCAGCTGTAAAACAAAGGGATTAGATCACATACCTGCTAGAGTCCATAAGAAATTAATTTGATGCTTTAAGGTTTACAAAGCACACTATGTTCAATAATATCTCATTTAATGCTTACAACAGCTTTTTCAGGCAGGTTCTAGAATTCCCATTTTACAGACAGAGAAACTGAGATCCAGAGAGGTTATTCAATTTGTCTGTGGCCACACAGCTGCTAAGTGTCAGAGGCAGCCTTTGAACTCAAGTCTTTTCAGGTTTTCTCTTCCCCCCTCTCTTTTCACCAAGTAATGTTGTCTCATTAATCAGTCAGTCAACATGTATTTACTAATGACTTACCACGTGCCAGGCACTGGGAATACAAGAAAGAGCAAAACTGGTTCCTGCCCTCAATGAGCTTGCTGTAATGGGTGAGATAATATGCACATAAATAGGTAACATGAAGAATGCTCATGACCAGCACCATTTATTTTTTTAACGTGCATATGGTAGTGATGTGCTTTCCAAAGGGTTTCTGCTCTATTTAGGACTAAGCATGAGGAGACCCCAGTGGACCCAGGCAGGAACAGCTGGGAACTGTTGGAGAGAGAATGAGGACCAAGTGTTGAGATTGTAAGTGGAGCAGGCAGCGTAATGAACTCTTCCATCAGTAATGCCATGCAAATGGATTTTCTATGCAGAGAGATGGAATATTCACAGTTCACTTATCAGTTAATACATTTATAATATGCTGCTGCTTCATATTTGAGATAGAAATGGCCTCAGAGATGTCTCATGCACACACATGAGCTTCTCTCTGAGCTAATTGTGTTTAAAGCAGGGAAGTCATCTTCTCTGAACAATGGACCAATAACTTTTCCTGGAAATTCAGCTGAACGATTCTCCTGTCAGCCTCATGTTTTTGCTTTATGTGTGTGTGTGTGTTTAAATTCAGACAGACACCCCCCAATTCCCCACCCCTTTTCTATTTTAGATTTGGTTCCAAAACCATAATGCCTGCCAGAAAAAACAGACAAGTCTCAGGGACAACAATGCCCATTGTGCTCTGGCTGAAGGCTGATAGCATTTGATTACTGACCAGATGTTAACCCTTTGGGTGTCCCTCACCTGAAGGGAAATGCTTGAGTATGAAGCCAGGAGGTTACAGGATTTCATGATTCCAATTGTGTGACTATAACTGATTTGTAGTGAGTTGAGAGAGACATGAAAGAGCAGTGACTTTGAGAGGGGCATCTGTGTCAAAAGCTACATCTTACTGTTTTCCAAATCCTGAAGTGATGAGTGCTGGTTGATAGGCTTATAACCTCATTCCCTATCATTTTCTCTTTATGGACACTCATGAGAATAAAGAGTCAAGCTGATGGGACAGGGGGAAAAGAATACTGAGTATAGGGTCAGAGCACCAAGGTTAGAGTTTGTGTTTTTTTATTTTTATTTTTTGTGGCCTTGGGCAAATCATAACTTCTCTGCCCCATTTAGTTGACATGCTTGTTATGCTTTGCTAAGCTCTGGAGGTACAAAGAAAGGTAAAAAATATGGTCTTGTCCTCAAGGAGCTCACAATTGAATGGAGAAAACAATGTTAAAATTCCAAAATTTTTCTCCCCTCCCTCCCATTCTCCTTTCCCAAGATAGCACATATTCTGATATGGGCTGTACATATACATTCCTATTAAACATATTTTCCCATTAGTCATGTTATAAGGAAAAATTAGAAAGAGGAAACAAAACAGAAGAACAAAATAGCAAATAGTATGCTTCAAATGGGAGGTATTTTCAGAGGCCAGACACTAACAGTGGAAGAGACTAGGAAAAGCCAGGTGGAATGTAAGCTCTCTTGAAGGAAGCTAGGGAAGCCAGGAGGCAGAGGGAAGGAGAGAGAACATTCTAGGTATGGGAAACAACCAATGAAAAGGCATGGACCCGGGGGATGGAGTGCTGTGTTCAAGGGATGGCAAGAAGGCCAAGTGTCGTTGCATTATAGTGTACAAGAAAGGAAGTGAAATGTAAGGAGATTGGGAATGTAGGAGGGGACCAGAATGGGAAGCTATGATTTTCTCATCTGTAAAATGGGGGAAGGGGGAGGTTGAATTAGATGACCTCTAAGGTCCCTTCCAGCCATAAATTCTATGGAACTGAAATTTCATAGGCTCTGATGACCATTCTTCCCTTCATCTAGGACTATGCCTTGATATTAGAAAGAGTAAGTCCTGGTAAAACCATGGATTTGCATTTGCACAGGCCATCATGGGGAAACCTCAGAGGTACTATCTGTTGTGAAGCTGATGGACCCCAGAATCATCATTCAATTTGGTCCACTTCAGTTCAGTTCATTTAACCAACAAGCACTCATCAATGGAAACTTTATCTTGATTTTGAGTATGAAAACATGGCAAAAGTGGGACCACAGGATCCTTCTGTCCTTAGGAAGTTAAACAGAAAACATGAGAAAGTGCCTACAGTGTGCTGGTCACTGTGCACTTGGGGATACAGAGACAAAAAAGAAGTGGTCCCTGCCCTCATGGAGCTTGTGTTCTCCTGAGGAGACACAGCATATCCACAGAGAAGGAAATACAAAGTAAATACAAAATTTAATTACAAAGTAATTTAGGGGTGAAGAAGAGTCCTACCAACTGGGAAATCAAGGAAGGTCTCTTGTAAGAGGTTGAATTTGATCTGAGTCTTGAACTCTAAGGATTCCAAGAGATGAGAATAAAGAGAGAAAGCATTCCAGGCATACAAGTCCCTAATATGCGACCAGGTCTTCCCTGTTGAACCCTAAAAAGTCTTTAATCTCATGTCCTCCTTGATAGCCACATGTACGGATTCTATGAAAGGGGCCAGGCCATTGTGAGTGAATGAGTGAGTGAGTGATGAGTGAGTGTGTGTGTTGTTGTGTGTGTGTGTGTGTGTGTGTGTATGTGTGTGTGTGTACAGGGGGTCAGAAAAGGGATACTTCTCTCCCTCACCATAGTGCCTTGAAAGTAGCAAGATGAAGTTATAACACCATAACACTCTTATAGTTTTAAATTTTTTTTATTAATTTATTTTGATTTACCAACAATGACTTCCATAAGCTTTTGAGTTTTAAATTTTTCTCCCCCTCCCTCCACCTCCCTCCCTCTCTCCTTAAGATAGCATGCATTCTGATATAGGCTATACGTATACATTCCTATTAAACATATTTTCACATTAGTGATGTTGTAAAGAAGAATTAGAAACAATAGGAGGAACCACCAGAAAGAGGAAACAAAACAAAACAGAAGAAAAAAATAGCAATTAGTATGCTTCGATCTGCATTCAAACTCCATAGTTCTATCTTTGGACGTGGATAGCATTTTCCATCATGAGACCTTTGGAGGTGTCTTAGATCCTTGCATTTCTGAGAAGGGCTAAGTCTATCAATATTAGTCATCGCACAACATGGCTATTACTGTGTACAACGTTCTCCTGGTTCTCCTCACTTCACTCAGCATCAGACCATACAAGTCTTTCCAGATTTTTCTGAAGTCTGCCTGCTCATCCTTTCTTATAGCACAATAGTATTCCATTACATTCATATACCACAACTTGTTCAGCCATTCCCCAACTGATGGACATCCCCTCAATTTCCAATTCTTTGCCACCACAAAAAGAGCAGCTATAAATATTTTTGTACATGTGGGTCCTTTTCCCATTTGTATGATCTCTTTGGGATATAGACCTAGAAGTGCTATTGCTGGTCTGATACAGTTTTAGGCTGAGAGTGACCTTATAGCTCACCTATTTAACTCTTTCATGTTACACAAAAAGGAAACTGAGGCCCAGGGAGGGTAACTAACTTGGCCAACACCATACCATAAGCCCAACACTCTGTCTACTATATGCTGTCCTGCTTCACACAGTTTATTAGGTGTCAGAGGCAGTATTTGAACCTAAGCCTTTGTTGACTATGGGTCTTAAATTGATTAGTGCAAACAAGACACAGCTAGAAAGTGTATAAGGCAAAATATGAACCCAGATCCTCCATATTCTAAGTCCAGGATTCTGTCTACTATATGCCACACTGCCTCACACAGCTAGAAAGGGTCTGAGCTTTGATTTGAACTCAGGTCTTTCTGACTCCAAGTCCTATACTATCCACTACATTGCTCTTCTCTGTGGATACTATAGGGAGAATCTGGCAGTAAGGAAGTACTGTAAGCAAAAAACTTACCCAATGAACCCACCATGAAGAGGCCAGGGTCTATTCAGTGGTGAATGCTATATGACTTCCCCATCCATCATGTTCCTTGTTGATGTAAGAACACTGAGCTAAGTGTTACTTATTCTCTCTTGACTACAGTAATGCCCAGTTAAGGTTGGAGCTGGGTGAGGTGGAAACAACATCCAGGGGGGTCTGACTAAATGCCTGAAAAAGCCTTGGTCCCCAGGCTAATTAGAATGGGAGTAAAGGTAAGAGGGTTTCCTCCCTCATTGGGTCATGGTTCCCCCACCTTGGGAATCAAAGGTGCTCAGTGGGTCATGATTCCGCCTATGGGAACCAAAGGTGCTTCCTGGGGCTAAGAAGAATACAGAGGGATCTATCCTACTCCAGAATTTCTACAGGGGAAAAACAAAACAAAACAATGTTGTCATTCTTGCACCATAGCCATATACATGCATGAGAGATGGTTTGGCAGATACAGAACAGAAAACAGTATTGACTGGGGACTCAGGCAAGATAACAGTGTTTGGGGGAGGAAAGCGGACAGAACCACTGTCAGAAGGGCATCCCATTGTGTCTGTCAGCCTTCTGCCTGAAAGTCTTTATGGGGATTGGGGGATGGGCTGAGACTGGACTCAAAGTTCAGAAAGACAGATGGCCTGAAATTTTAGCCACTTCATGGTCTCTAGATGACCCATTTGGGATAAACAGTGGTCAGGGATGGGACCTGACTTGTCTCATAAGGAAAAGTGTTGAATGAAGGCACCAAACCGATATACCCTGCACAAAACTGGTAACTTTCTTTGAGCACAAAGTCTAATGGAAAAACAGACTAGAAGGAACTTTGAACTATTCCTTTGTAATGAAGTTAGATTAGGTTCATCCCCCCCCCCCAAGCCTGCCAGGAACATTTTTTTTTTCAGTCCCTAAAAATTCCCCAGTTCTTTCCATAAAACCCAGGTTGCAAGCCTCTTTTTGATTCATAGATGATGCTGGAAGCCTTTACTTTTTTTCGAGGTTATTTTCTGATTGATTAGAGTTACCGTTATAGGATTTTAAACTTGGGCTAGAAGATAGCATGTGACAGCATGGAACTCATGTGGCTCATTTTATAGATGAGAAAACTGAAGCTCTGAGAGATCCAATGTCTTGCCCAAAAGTCTGACAGGTATTAAGCAGCGAAGCTGGAATTTGAACCCATGTTCTCTTTCCAAATCCAGTGCTCGAAATTTCCACTGGATCATAATACCTCCCAATATTTTTATGGTCACTTGTATATACTGCATCAAAACATTAAAAAAAAACTCTATCAGTAAATTCTAAAAGTGATTGTGTGGAAAAGGATAAGACTGGAGTGGTGTTGGGAGGACAGATTTCTTTCTGGGATTTCATGAAATTTAAAGCAGACTGACAGCTGATTTTTCCATAAATAGATTATTATTATTATTATTTCTACCTAGACTGCTTGATAGCAGCCATTATCCTCTTTCTGGATGTCTTATCAAGTTCTGGCTGTGTGGCATGGATGATAAGAAATGAGGAATGTCACCCACAAGGAGGACAGGGGATCATTTTTTTGCAAGACCTTTCAGCAGCTGCCAATGATTCAGAACTGAAAAGTCAGGTTATTGTTCACACTGGGCAGTTGCTATTCTTCTCATCCTAACAGAACAGACAGGAAAAAAAAAAGAAAGATGTATATGTCATTGTGTGAAGGATTGAAATTTCATTACTCCATTGGAGCGGCATTGATTTCCAAAAGTGGCGTCTTCTTGGACTGTCCTGGGAGGGGGAGAGAGAAGAAAAAGGAAATGAGAATGAGGGGAGTCTAGAGCTTTTCAGGAATTTGAGGGAGGGGCAAAGCAAAATCAGATGAGGGGCTTTCATGTTCTGGCAGTTAAGACACAAGGACAATTCTGAGACTGCAGGGAATCCGAGACAGTGGGAAGGATAAACAACCTCTCTGATCTGCTAGCTATATTTGAGGAAACTGCTTCAGGTCAGTTCTTAGGCTATTTTTTTTTCCATGATGAGATATATCCCAGACAAGGCCTTGAATTAAAATAACTAACCAAAGATATACCATATTTGAAATATAATATAACATAATGTAACATAACATGACATGACATGATATAACAACATAACAGTATAACAGCATAATATAACATAATATAATACAATGTGATGTAATATATAATATATTATGATAGAATATGATTAATATAACATGATATATAGTTATCCCACTAAGGAAATAATGAGATCATAGATTTGAAAGGTCCAGTTGGTCCAACCTCTGCATTTTACAGATGAGGAAATTAAGGCTCAGAGAGGTAAAGTCATTGTTATTAGGACATAGATCTTTAGTTGAAAGGGCTCTTAGAGGTCATCTAGTCTACCTCTTTCATGTTCCAGATGAAGTAGCTGAGGCCTAGGAAATTAAATTACTTTCTCAAGGTAACATAGGACATGTCAGGGCTTTTTCTACTCTATGACTGCCCACTTAAAAAATTAATATCTTTTGTTTTTATGTCACCTGCATTTCCCTCTGAACCCCTCCACCCTCTCAAAGATCCCATCCATACATAAAATAATTTTTTTTAATAAAAAAATGAAAAGAGGCAGAAGAGGGGAGAAATCAGCAAAACAGGTCAATGAATTGAAAAAAATCTAAAAATAAATGCGACGTTCCATGCCTCTAGACCTCCTGCTTCTGCAAAGGAGTAGGGGGAGGTATCTTCTCATATCTCTTCTTTTGTCTTGTTACTTTTTAAATATTCCAGTTCCATTCCATTCAGCAAGGGTTTATTATGTCGAAGCTATTATGAGCGATGCTTGGCACTGATGATGAAAAGACCAATCACTCACTCAGTCAATAAGTAAATAGACAAAATGAGATAATTCTTGTCCCCAATGAGCTTACATTCTTTCCTTCTCTGTGTAAATGAATATGCCATTGTAGATCTATCTTCTAAATAATTGAGAAAACTAATTCTCTGCTCTCCAAACTTTTAGAGTTTTCCCTCCCGAAGGAATCCATTTCTATTTCTCATAACTACAAGAACCATCAAAGCAATATTAATGCAGGCTTATAATTAATTGTAGAATTTTAATCACCTTTTCCTAAAAGCAGTCAGTTAACAGCTATCTATTAGGTGCCAAGCACTGTGCTAAGCCTTGAGGTCAACAGAGAGAGGCAATAGACAGGTCACATTCTCAGGGAGTTCATAGCTTGTAGGGGAAGGCATCATGAAAATAACTATGTGCAAACAAGATGTATACAGGATAAATTGGAGATAATTAGCGGAGGGAAGGCATTTTTAGCTTTAAAGGGGAGAAATAGGGGCTAATCCAATTATGGTGTTCCCAGAAAAAGACATCAGTATTATAGGACAAGGCCCTCAGATGTGAATAAAATGCTTTTGACTTCATATTGGCTTCATATCAGAGAACTTTCAAAACTTTCAATGGTTAACTCACTTGACTTTTTGTAGATAGTGACTTCAGAAATGAGTCAATGTCTGCAGTCTTATTTAAGGCAGAAGGGGTATGAAGAGCAGAAAAGAACAGGAAAAGGACAGTTGAAAGTTGGTAGCAAAAGGAAGTGATTGAGGAGACTCTAGAAGATAAAGGGGGTGGAGGAAATAGATTAAGGATCCTATTTTTTTCACCCTTCCTCCTTCCTGCCACCTGAACTGACTCTGCTCATTTACTCCAGACCTTCCATGAGCATGTATTTTATTAAATGGTATTATGGAGAGGATGGTGAGCTATCAGTTAGGAAACCTTGGCTTAAAAGTCTCAGCTCTGCCATTAACTGTGTAATGCTTATCAAATCACTCTTAAGGTTCTTTTGAGCCTTAATTTCTTAATTTGTGAGGCTGTTTGTCCAGTGGAAAGAGCAATGAATTTGGAGTCGGAAGATTTGGTTCAAATATTGGCTTTTCCATTTTCTAGCTAGTTACTTAACTTCTCTGGCCCTCAGTTACCTCATCTGTAAAATGAGAGGGTTGGCCTGATGATATCTGAAGTTCCTGCCAGCTCTAAATCAATGACTTTATTTATGATCATTATGTATAAAATAAAGGGGTTGTTATATGCTGCCTTTAAAAAGTTTCTTCCCATACCCCTACCAGCATCCAGCTCCAAAAGGCTGTGATATGAATACTTTGAAGCAAACATGTCTTTGAGAATGTCGAAAGGCCAAGTATTATTAGAGCAATATGGTTTATACCCATCTAACAGAAGAGTTGGTGCAGTCTTTCTTGTTGGCAAAGATTATTTTGCATGGACTTGTGTAAGCCTGATCACAAGGGCTTGGAACTAAAAAGAGAGGGGGAAAAAGAAGAGTGCTTATGTGAGGCTAGATGCCATGTTAGACCTCATGGAGAGAAGCAACATTGTAAGAAAAATGGCAGCAGAAACACCAAGTAATTCACAAGACACAGAACTTAAGAAAGGAACTCTAAGGTGTATGTGCCCATATAAGTTATGTGTTTCCACATGGGTTATCTAAATGACAGGCATCTTGAGGAGAGGCCTTGATAGGTATCTCTGGAATCTGAAAAGAGATGAGTTGGGGAGGGATTGCTGCTTTGAAGGGAACAGGCCATGAGACTGCTCTGTTTGTCAGGCTCTGAGAAGGGTACTGGATTAGAATTTCATCTATCTGCCCCCATAAATACTGCTGGTTTAAATCTGTAACTAGTTGAGAACAAAAAGTCATTAGCTTTCCTGGTTGCTAACCCTTAAAGGACAAAGAGTAGCTCTTAGCTTGCTAGTTTAAATTCTTCTCACTCAAAATCCACAAATAGTGAGTAGCAAGTAAAATCCCGTTTATCCAAACAAAGAACAAAGAGAAATCAGAGAAGTTATACATATTAGAGTATACCAGAAAATACATAGAATGAATGAGTAGAGAGAAGTCCTGATGTTACCCAAAAGGAAATTCCCTGAAGTCTCAAGGAAAGTCAGCTGGAAATCAGAGGTGTTTTGAGGACCTGGCTTCCTCCACATGTATTCAAGAGAATCTCTTTCTTCTCACTGGGGTTGGTCCCAAAGACAGTGCGGAATCTTATATCCATTTCTCTCTCTCTCTCTCTCTCTCTCTCTCCTCTCTCTCTCTCTCTCTCTCTCTCTCTTTTTCGTGAGGCAACTGGGAGTGAAATGACTTGCCCAGAGTCACACAGCTAGTGAGTATTATGTATCTGAGGTCTGATTTGAACTCAGGTCCTCTTGACTCCAAGGTCAGAGCTCTATCCACTTCACTACCTAGCTGTCCCCTTATATCCCTTTCTCAAGTTAGCAATGAATAATTTATTCATTCTTTTGGACACATTGTTACCTCCAAGCTCTTTTGAGAACTGTCACTCATGCAATCGTGAAGTATCTTAACAATATTCTCACAGCCAGTTAGGAGAATCTCTCACTTCTGTCTCTCAGTGTCTCCTCTTCTCCTCTCTCTACCTACCTCCCCCTCCCATCTCTCTGTTTCTTTTCCCTCTTCCCATCCGTCAAAAAAGAAAAAGAAAAGCAATAACAATTACAAATAACTGAACCTGTGACTTAATGGTTTTATGGAACTACTAGGTGAGGAAAGTCCTTCTACTAACACAAGTCAGTACGTTTTGTGCAGCTCTTGGTCTCAGATTTACCTAGGACCCTGGGAGATGAAATCATCTTAGTAAAAGATTTGTTCTGTAAAACTTGGATTCAGTCAAAAGGTTGCATCCAAGGACCGAGGAGGCCACATGTGGCCTTGAGCTCGCAGGTTCCCTACCCCTGGCTAGTCAATGATACAATTAGCTGTGCTTCAGAACTAGTTGAATGACTGAAGAAGTGTGCCCCAGGGGTCTGTCTTAGATCTGTTCAAGTAGAACTAGGAAGAGAAGCTGAATTTCCTTCTCCTGTAGTCTAGGGCTTCTCCCGCTATATCATGCTACTTCACACAGTCATGGAATTTTAGTGATAGAAGGAGGCTCAATGACCACCAAGTCAAACCCATCACCAGAAAAAAAACAATTCCCCCCATAACATAATTGACAAGTGGTTGTCCGGTCCCTGATTGAAGACTTCCAGGAAGAGGGAATCCTATTACCTCTTGAGCAAGCTCCTTCCATTTTGTGGCAGCTCCAATTATTATTATAATTTTTAAAATTTTTGTTTATTTTATTTTTAATTTATTGCATAAAACAAGCATTTTCATAACATTTCCATAACAAAAAAAAGATTGCAGGTGAAACTGCAAATCTATTATATACAACTTGCTATTCCTTTTAAATACATGATAAAGTTATCATGTAAATTTCTTTTTTTCTTCTCTTTCCCTCTCCCTTGCCCTAGGTATGGCTGCCATTAGACACAGAAATTATTAAGAAGTTTTTCCTGACATCATGCTTAAACCGCTGTCTTTGCCACTTCTGGTTCTGTTCTCTGAAACCGAAGAAAAGACATTTGATTCTTCTTCCACAGACCACTCTCCAAATATTTGAACACAGCTTTCATCTCCATTCGCCATCTTTTCTCTAGGCTGAACTTGACCAGTACCTTCGACTAATCCTTATATACCCTGAACACAAAGCCTTTCCTATCCTGAATCCCTCTTGTAGACATTGTCTAGCATATCAATGCCTGTCTTAAACCATATTGCCTAGAACTTAACATAATACTCTAGATGAAGTCTGACAAGGGCACAGTACATTGAGCATATCACCTTGCTATTTCTGAAATCTGTACCCCTCTAATGCAGTCCAAGATTGATTTTTTTTTGACTCATGTTGAGCTTCCAGTCAGTCAATCAATGAACATTTATTAAATGCCTACTTTGTGCTAGGCACTGTGCTAAGCACTAGGGATACAAAAAGAGGCAAAAGACAGTTCCTGCCTTCAAGGAACTTACAATCTCATGGGATAGACAATAAGCAAATATGTACAAATAAGCTATCTACAGGATAAATAGGAAATAAACAAGAGAGGTGAGGCACTAGAATTAAAAGGGATTGGGTAAGGCTTCCTGTAGAAGGTAGGACTTTGGCTGGTACTTGAAGGAAGCCAGGGAAGGAAGTAGGTGGAGATGAAGAGGGGGATAATTCCAGGCACTTAGGACAGCTCAGAAATGAAATGGAGATCTTGTTTGTGGAGCAGAAAGGAGGCCAGTACCACTGGATCATAATCCACTAAATTCCCCAAATCTTTTTCAAAACAGCTGTGGCCTGTCCATATGACCCCCATCTTATATTTGTGGATTTGAATTTTTGTACTAAAATATAAGACTTTACATTTTTTCCTGTTGAATTTCATTTTATTTAACTCAGCCCAAGGTTCTAAGATTATCAATTTTTTTTGGGGGGGATTTTGACTCAATTATACATTATGCTAATTATTTCTCTCTGTATGGTGCTATTTGAAAATTTAATGGGTATGCTGTCTGTGCTTTTACCTGAATCATTGTTTAAAATATTCAGCAGAACTAGCCCAAGTATACTTTATATATTTATAAATTTATAAATCCCTGGAAGCTAGGTGGTGCAGTGGATAGAGTGCTGGGCCTGGAGTTGGGAAGACTCGTCTTCATGAGTTTAAATATGGCCTTGGATACTTTCTAGCTGTGTGACCCTGGACAAGTCACTTAACCCTGTTTGCCTTAGTTTCCTCATCTGTAAAACAAGCTGGAGAAGGAGATGGCAAACCACTCCAGTATCTTTGCCAAGAATATCCCAAATGGGGTCACAAAGAGTCAGACATGGCTGAAATGAGAGAATAACATAAATCCCTGGGCGATTCCATTGGAGACCTCTGGTTACATAGACACTGAGTTATTAAGTCTTTCAGTCTAGCCATTTAACTAGCTCTGAACTCTAGGATTATTCTAATATTTAGACCCAAGATAGTATCCAGAATCATGCAATCAAGTCTCCTTTCATGGTGAGAAAATTGAGGACCATAGAAGCAAGGAGGAGTGAGGGGGCACCCTAGAACACAGGTCTGGAGTCAGGAAGACCTGAGTTCAAATTCAACCTTAGATACTTATTAGATATGTGATCCTGGACAAGTCACTTAATCTCTGTTTGCCTCAGCTTCTTCAACTGTAAAAGTGGGATAATCATAGCACCTACCTCCCATTGTGAGGATCAAAGATGCTTAGCACAGTGCCTAGAATATAGTGTAGGTGCTATGTAAACGATAGTTATTATTATTATTATTATTATTATTATTATTATTAGGTTTGCCCTGGATCAGAGAGGAAGTAAGGAGTAGAGCCAGGATTCGAACCCATTTCCTCTGTTTATAATCCAAAACTCTTTCCATTGTGCTCCACCATCTTTACATATCCAGTGCTCTATTTCCTTAGGGTCCTGACTGTTTGCTTTATATATTAAGGGCCAACTTAGCAGATAGCTTAATGGATTCAAATGTGTTAATGGATTCTAAATATTGTCCTGCCAAATTTTACATTTTGTCTGTGGCCTTTTGAAAATCATACTTTAACTCAAAGGAGTAGCTCTAATGGCATTCATTGTCCCAGGCTGATGATCTTTCATTTAGATCATAGGCAGCCACTTGTCCTGTGACATCAGCCTAAACCATGTGTGACTGTCCTTTCCTTAGGCGATGAGGTCACTTAGGCACACAGTAACCTTACCTTCCATTCAAGTTACAAGGGTTTCATGTACCTTGACCTCTCTACAGAAAGAATCTATTTCTGGAGTACTTGAAGCGAGCCGATAGTCTGGTGAGATGACTAGGAAAGGCAGTGCAGGTGAGGACCATGTTAATGGAAGAATAATTAACAGATCTAGGGTAGTAAGAGTTTCTCAGTGTTCCTCTGAGCTAGTTAGAACACAACTGGAATATTTATGATGATAAGTGATATTGATGGAGCACCTTCAAGTTTGCAAGGTCCTGTATATACATGATGTCATTTGAGCCTCAAAACCCTGCAATAAATTCTCCTCTCTCTCTTCTGTCTCTCCTGTCTTTCCTTCTTTCTCTTCTCTCTCTCTTTCTCTCCTGTCTTTCTTTCTCCTCTGTCTCTCTCTCCTCTCTCTCTCCTTCTCTGTCTCTCTGTCTCTTTGTCTCTCCCTTCTCCCTGTTCTCTCTCTTTCTTTTTGTCTCTCACTTTTCTTTTTATACATATATATCTACACACATATGTTATATATCTCAACATGTGATATTTATATACAAATGTAAGTATCAATTGTTGGACCCCTTTTATAGATGAGGAAATGGAGGCTTGGAGAGGTAATGAAATAATTTGACTTGATCACACAGCTAGTAAGGGTTCGAGTTAGAAGCTGAGCCCAAGTCTATCTGACTCTCTGCTCAGCAGTCCATCCATCTGACCACATTGTCAGGATCTAGTGCTGCACTCCACTCACACTGAAAGTAAGCAACACAGTTGTGACTATACAGATGAGGGCAGCCAGGATGATGAGAAGGCTGGAAAGGGTAAAGAATGTTGGGAGTTAGGAAAGTGGATTTCAGATTTCTCCTCTGGCACTTAGTAGACCATGGTTAAGTCTATTAGCTTCAGTTTTCTCATTTGTAAAATTGGGTATATTAGTACTTGCATTACCTGTGTTATAAGCTTATTGAAAAGAAAGTGTTTTGTTAACTTCAGAAAATTACAGAACTCTAAGCTATTATGATGTGAGAGAAATGGGAGTATAAAAGGAGGGAAAGATTTAGGAGGCATGTGAGCAGCTGTTTTCAAATATTTGAAAGTGTAGAATAAATAGTAATTACTATTTTTTCCCCTGTTTTTCCAGAGGACAGAACGAGTGGAAGATATAAGGACAGACTTTAACTAAATATAAGGATAAATTGTTCCACAGAGGAATGGGCTGATTTTGAGGGATAAATAGCATCAACAATAAAATAGAAATTCAAACTAGGTGAGTGGAGAACAATGCACTTGCCTGATTTTCTTTCCTTTTGTTCTGACTCAAGTTCTTTTTTATTCTAATCCAGAAAGCATTTGGGGAATTTCTAATCCTAAAAATTGTCTGGAACAAAGGACTACTCTTTCAGGTAGGGGTTAAGAAGGCAAGACTTAATCTTAACTTAGATGTATTCTACTTGGCTAGATTTGATCTGAAGAGGACTACCATGCTGTTGGCCTGCTATATCAGGGAGTGGCTTTTATCCTAGCAGACCAGAACTGAGATGATTATCAGGTGACTCTGAAGAGATGAAACCCAGAAATTTATAGCAAGGAGCATTGTCCAACAGAGACCTCAACACCAGTGGAATAACATACCCATTTACAAACTTCTGAGTGTTATATCTTCTGACTTCATTGCCTCCCTAGATCTGTAATTACATTATTCTCTTGATGACCTGTTTGTTAGTTTTGTGTGACTCATACAAGATCGTAAACTTCTTTAAAACCATCTCTAGTTTTTAACAAATGCCCCCTATGAAGCCATTTGGCACCCCATGGGCATGTGAATATACTAGATAAAGCTTTGGATTTGGCTTTCAATTAAATACTCTGTTTAGAAATGCATATAATTAAGTAATTAACAAGTATTTATCAAATATCTACTATATGTTAGGCACAATGGATACAAGGAGAGAGAAACATATATGAAACAGCTCCTCTTCTCAACAACCTTACATTCTTAATGCCTTAGAAGCAGAATTCATATTCAAATAGGAAAGATTATATAGAAGCCTCCCTATCCATTAAATATTCCCTTTATCTAGGGTTCCATCTGTGTAAATCTCAACCAATACAGATTGTAACCTTTCTATGACAGTGCCTGGCACGTAGTATGTACTTGATGGGGTTGGTATCTGGACCCCAAAAAGGAAAAAACCTGGACTTTCCCACCTGGCCAAATCTCTGGCAAATCTACCTGAGGCTATAATCTTACCAACTGGCCTTTCATTGTGGCTATGCCCAATCTCCCAATTCTGTTCTGTTACCTCCCAATTGCCCCTGGCTATTTCCCACCCTTAGTACTATCTAGACTCCATTCTCCCTTGGCCATGTGGTCCAGGTCCCTGGCATTCTGTTCACCCCAGCTTACTGGCCACTCCATCCAGATCCTCCTTAGACCCCTCCTCCAGTCGCCCCAAACTACTTGGTCACTCCTAGATCCCTCCCACAGTCTTTCTATATATAAGGTCCATCTTGTCTCTATTAAGGTGCTCAGATTCTTATAATCTAGTCAAGGGATCAGATTCTTAAAATCTGGCCCACTTGCATTAGCAACGCAAATGCTTAGATTCCTTAAGAATGTGGCCCATATGGCGGATGTTCTAATAAACCTTGTCTCTGGCTGAAAGAAGGCTTGGATTGAATTCTTTGGGGCAGGATCCACTTGTTGTGATTTTGGGGTCCTAGCACCTTTAAACCCCTAAACCTCAACATATTTGCTAAATATTGATTGATTGATGAAAAAATTCATTTCTATAGTGTTCAACTCTTTAGTAATGAAGCTCTCTGAAATTTGCTAGGCTGGGTCTTAGAATAACCACAGATGTACAGTTTCACACCCAGAGCCACGATTGAAACCTTTACAGATTGGTTGGCTCTGCCTCAGCTTGTTTGTGTCTGGCATAGTCTACAAGGGCATAGAGCTGTCTCTATACCACAAAGGTGCATTGGAGAATGACCTCATTGAGGAATCAATTAAATGTAGGCAAATACCCTGGACCTTCACTTATTTTACAAGGATGCTGTCAAAGATTTTTGAAAGAGTATTCGAATTTTGACCTTAGTGGAAGAAAAATGCTAGATAAATCTCCAGTGCTATTATAATTATGATACTATAGTCCTCGGAAGCTTTGCATGAAACTGGTCTTGGAAGCTGTAAACAACAGGATAAAAAGTTATATCTGGAGTAACCAGTGATCAATAAAGGGTATCTTCCCAGGTATTTTAACTGATAGAAACAGGAATGAGGAAATCCCTCCTCACCTTTCTGAGTTCCAAGGTTCAATGGCTTCTTAGACAAGCAATAAATGTCAGCTTCTCACTGTATTTCCTTCACTTTTCCTCTCTTCTGTTTTACATTTTTATTTGTAAATATATTACAATTGACAATCCACAGAAGGGAATCTTTCTTTGCACATCCTCCTCTCCTCCAGAAACTTTACAAATCAAAAAATCACTGCCTTTGTCTACTAAATATTCTTACCGCTACCTCCACCACCCCCAAAATCTTGAAAGCCTAGAAGATCAAAAGAGAAATGAGTTTGGGATCTCTTCTTTATAGCTTGTCAAGGTTTTGCATTAGAGACTTAATCCATGTATAGCTGGATGGTTTTATCACATGAAACAAACTCCAGGAAAGAATTTGACTTATTTCTGAATGCCATGTAAGAGGAAACCAGGTGCTTTGGTGTTTCCTTGGTAATTGAAACTGAAGAGAGGCAGAATATTTCCCCCCCCCCATTCCTTTGCATCTAGTTCTAGTATATCAATATCGTGAAGGCTATGGGTCTTGTCGTGTGACCAAAAATAACTGATAACTCAGACAGGACCTGAAGTACAGCAAAAAACTACATTTTTGATCACATTTACTCATTTCATTGGATTTAAAGTGGGAGGGACATCAGAGGTCATTCACTAAGGCATAGGAGGGGTTAAGGAGTTCACTGAAGATTGCCAATATGGTAATTGGCAGAGCCAAGCTTAGAATTTAGATCACAGATTTAGAGTTGAAAGGGTTCTTGTAGACTGTCTAGTCTAACTCCCTCATTTAAAAAATAAGGAAACCAAAGCCCAAGGAAGTAAAGAGACTAGACTGAGATTACCCAGGTAGTAAGCACAAGATTGAAACCAAGGTCTACCAGACTCCAGAGCTGGTTACTCTTTCCATTATACTGTGCTGTCTCATATTCAT
Source organism: Phascolarctos cinereus (assembly GCF_003287225.1). Lineage (NCBI taxonomy): Eukaryota > Metazoa > Chordata > Mammalia > Diprotodontia > Phascolarctidae > Phascolarctos > Phascolarctos cinereus. The sequence goes on along the minus strand of NW_027555514.1, from coordinate 260,915,856 downwards.
ACATAAGTGAAATTTTTATTAGAGTACAGACCACTTGGTTACAAAGAAGAAATAAGAGAGTTTGGAGAAATGAAACCTGCCATGAAGTTATGATACAGAATCACGGGAAATTTTAATGTTCTGGACATCTGTTGGAGCTCTCTGTCTGTCAAAATAAAGCTGTTAATAATTTCTTAACTTGCCTTGATGACAGTTTTATTGTTTGAAATAGGAAATAACCAACAAGGGGGAATATTCTTCTAGATCCAATTTTCAACAACAAGGAAAAACTAGTTGCTGGGGATGGAGATGATGGGAACCTTAGGATGACTACACTCAAGACACTGTGCTAAGTAGTAGGGATAAAAGGACGTTGTTGTTCAGTTATTTTTTTTTCCTAGTCATGTCAGACTCTTCATGACCCCATTTGGGGTTTTCTTGGCAAGGATACTGGAGTAGTTTACCATTTCCTTCTCCAGTTTTACAGATGAGAAAACTGAGGCAAACAGGGTTAAGTGACTTGCCCAGGGTCACACAACTTAGCAGGTATCTGAGGCTGGATTTGAACTCAGGAAAATGAGTCTTTCTGACTGCACCAGCTACTTGCTGCAGGCTTACAAAAAAAAAACCGACAAAGGACACACACACACACACACACACACTCAGTCCCTGCCTTCATGGAGCTCCCATTCTACAGGAGGACAATTCAAAATAAATCTAAAATAAAATTGAGCAGTGAGTAAAGGTGGTGTGTTGCTATGTTGCATAGGTGATCATGGTTGCTTTAATCACTTTCACTCAGTTATCACCACTTCTTCTTTCTCACACCTCTGTGTGGGTTGGGCTACTCCTCCCTAGCCACCCCCTTGTTTCCTCCTCTTAGGAGTGTTTTTCCTTTCTAAATACCCTGGGGGGAAAAGGAAAGGAGAAAGATAAAGGGTATGTCTACTGGATCAATTAAGACAGTTATAGCCTCTACCTCCAATCCATGCCTGATTCACTTCTCAAAGAGAGAGTTCCCACCATGTTTGACTGCCTTGGGAGATTATAGAACCAGTCAATAATTTTCTTCTTTTCATTTCCAAACTCCTAGACAAACACTCTTGCAAAATGCTACTTTGTAATGGCTACACAAATTATGTTATTTGAATATTATTGTGTATATATGTATATATTTTAATGTTATTGTGTGTATATACATATACATATATATGATATGCATACACATGAGTTTACAAATATATACATGCACATGATGTATATACATATATGCTTATATATACATGTGTATATTAAAATGTATACACAATAATATTAAAATAACATAATTTGTGTAGCCATTAAAAGCTAATATTTTGTGAGAGTACCTTTCATCATTTCTTATGACACAATATTATTCACATGTTGATACACATACATATAGGCACACATGTATACATATACATTTATATAAATATATTTTTATATATGTACATGTACATACATATACATTTATATGCACATATAATATTATTGTATCATAAGAAATGATGAAAGGGACTGATTCAGAGAAGCCTGGGAAGAATTATATGAAATGATGCAGAGTGAAGTAACCAGAACCAGAAGTACAATCTATATAATAATGATATTACTTTTATTTTTTAAAAAAATCTTTAAGAGGCAGCTAGGTGGTGCAGTGCACAGAGCACCAGCCCTGAAGTCAGGAGGACCTGAGTTCAAATCTGGCCTCAGACCAAATACTTGACACGTACTAGTTGTGTGACCCTGGGCATGTCACTTAACCCCAGTTGCCTAAAAAACCCCAACCAAACCAACCAACCAACAAACAAAAACTTTAAAAGGCTTAAGAACTCTAACCAAAGTAACGACTGCAGATGATGAAACATACTTTCTCATGCTTTGCAGACAGATGAAGGGCTGGAGATGCAGAAGGAGTCACATATTTTCAGATGTTACCAGTATGTGGATTTGTTTTGTGTGGCCAGGCTCATTTATTATAGAAGGGTTATTTTGGGGGGAGTGAGAGGAACTTTATATGGGAGAGAGAGCCTAGTGATAGACGTAATAAAAAGGAAAGAAAAGAGCATTAATGAAGCCTTAAAAATGTACAGATGAGAACAGAAGGGAGTCAGAGGGAAATGGATAACTGGGATAATTTTGGAGCTACTCTCCCGAATTCATTATATATTTTAAGATATAAGCTACATGTGATAAAGATTCAAAGTTGCATATACAATCATCTTTGTATTATTTTCTTTGTATATGGAAATGTTAATATTTGTACAGGTCAAATTCAGAATTACAGAAAGTTAAAAATAAATTTAAAAACCATGCATTTTGGGAAATAGGCGTATGCCCTCTGGAGTGAGGAGTCACAGAAATGAGAGAAGGGAAAAAGAGAAATCATCAACTTAGGTCTACAGGGCAGGGTGCATCTATCCTACATGCTTTGTGCATGATTCACCTACATGGTGAAAAAGCTGGAGTCCAATGTAGAGGCTCTTAAGAGTTGGCATTCCTTCTCTTCCTCAGCTTCTACTCTCCCAGTTTTGTACTCCCCCATCTCAAAATCTGCTGCTTTGTAAGCCAGTTGGCATCCCTTTTTCACTTCTGTATCTCATGCTATATATATTTGGTAAACTCCTTGGCCGTAGGCAATATGCTTTGAAATATTTCTACTTTATGTTTCCTTGGCGTTTTCTGATTTCAAAGAGTGCTCATGCAAGTTAATACAGGTCCAGCCATAAGGATAGTAAACTCAACTTAACCAGTGTTTAGCCAAAGTTTATTTTGCTATTGGAGCCCAACAGGTGTGAGGTTGTCACTAAACATTAGAACATGAGTGAGACATGCAGGAGACATTCTAAGATATTGGAGAAAATAAACAAAGCTGTATTTATGCCCCCTTAGAATTAAATATGGCTCTGAACTTGGGCTTTGACAGAGGTCCAGCAAGCTAAAATTAGCTTTCTCAATGTTAATCCTTGGTTAGTGAACCGCATACATGACTGTTTACTTGTTTTCTTCTTACAGACCTATCCAGTAATTCTTGCTTTGTTCCCTTCTGAATCTTAGCTTTTCCTAATATGAACAGCCCTTAACTGTCTATGGTAAAAATAGAGAGAACATTGGGCAGTGTTGGAAGGATGAGTTTAGAAGAAGGAATAAGGCCAGCATTCTTTTTGTTCAGGTTTGATTTTGGAACAAAAAGAGGCACTTCTCTGTGACTAAACAGTTTAAAGAAAAAGAACGTTGACTTTGCCACAATACAGCAAGGGCATTCAATGAGGATAGAGAGTGGCATTTAGCTTCAGTTCTGGTAGATACAGCCTCTCTTGACTCCTTATGGAAACTAGTCAGCACATCATCAGAGCAGGGTATGGTAACTCATATGATTTCTGGTAACCACCAAGACTGAGAGATAGTTCCTGAGAAGCCCAGAATATACACAGCTGAGGCTTTTTATGCCTTTAGGTGACTAGGAAGGCATGTCAGTGAAACTAGGACCAATCAGGTCCTGAGGAAAGCCTTATCTCCTTTTAGGGAAAGGAGAGCTCTTATCAGGAGCGAAAGGGGAGAGGCCTGGGCCCCTCTATGTTGGGGGTTGGAAGAAAGAAGTTGTTACTCTGTGGCTGGAAGGAAGGAAGAGGCTGGGTGTAACCTGTATTGTAGGAAAATGCTGGTAGATATTAATTCTATCACAGATGAATTATATTGTTTCAGGGTGTTTTTGCAGTTACCTTAGAATATGGGTGTATCTGATTTAAGAATTTATACTAGGATCTATAATGCTTAAAAGAATTCTAAAATTCCAATAATTGCAATAATTTTATAAATTCTGAATACCAATAATTTTATAATAATGTTAGTGTATAATATAACATAATGCTTTGCATAATATAGACCAATAATATATAATGAAGCTACATTGGAGTGATCAGACTTATGAGAGACTGGAAAGCTGAATAATTTCTTTTTCTTCTCTATTCAACTCAATTTAACCCAATTCTAAACATGTTTTAATCACCTACTATATACCAGACACAATATTAGATACTCTCCTCTTCAAGCTGGGAATGAACAGTATCACCATGGGAAACAGGATGGCATGGAAAATGTCAGCCTAGAGCAGCGTTAAAACTTCTCATGTAGTATATTGAGTGCTAGGCTTGGAATCAGGAGAATCTGGGTTTAACTATTGCCTCAGACAGTTATCTGTTAGACCCTGGGCAAATTGTTTGACTACTCCAGGACTTATTTTCCTGATCTGTAAAACCAGAGTTGTGATAGTGTCTATCTCACAAAGTTGTTGAATCAATGAGACAATACACAAACAGTGCTTTAAAAACATGAAAATTCTTTATCATCATCAGTTATTATTAACTGTTTTGTGACTTTGGGGAAGTCATCTAATTTCTGTTTCCTCAACTAAAATAACATCAGGATAATAGTAGCACCTGCCTTCTAATCTTGTGAGAATTAAACGAGATAATACATGTACAATGCTTCACAAACATTTAAGTGCTATATAAATATTACTACTACTACTACTACTACTATTGAGGTTTAGGAGTTTAGGGGTGCTGGGACCCCAAAATCATGTGGGTCCTGCCTGAATGAATTTGAACCAAGCCTTCTTTCAGCCAAAGATAAGGCTTATTAAGGATCTGCCATATTGGCCAGACTCTTAAGGAATCTGAACATTTGTGAACTATTGGTTAGATTATAAAAATTTGAGCCCTTGGCTAGACTCCTAAAGAATCTGAGCCCCTTAATGGAGACAAGATGGACCTTATATACAGAAATGTGGGAGGGATCTAGGGAGGAGCTTTATGGGAGTGACTGGAAGGTTGAGAATGGGATCTAGATAGGGTCAAGAGTTGGAAGTAGGCTGAGGCTATCTGAAGGTAATGGACAATGGAGGGCTGGTCTAGATTAAGGGTAACAGAGAATTGGGACCTTGGGTTGGGGATAATGAAAGGCCAGTTTTTGGGCCCATAGCCTTAGGCAAAATCCAGAGATTTGACCTTGTGGGGAATTCCAGGATTTTTCCTTTCTGGGGTCCAGATCCCCAAAACATGGTATTTTCCTTTTAGGGGTTCAGATCCCAACCCCATCATTACTACTACTACTACCACCACTGTAGCTACTGCTGCTGTTGCTGCTACTACAACTACTACCACTATTACTACTGTTCTTGTTTATCCTTCTTTCTCAAAAAGGATCAATAACATCTGGAACGTGATGTCTTGACTTGCAAGTGAATTGGATTTAAATGAGGCAAGACCGTGCAAAGTCTCCAGCCTTGTTCTCTCCTCTCTCACTCATCTGAGTCCAGTGGCAAGACATAGATCAGGACCATTGGAGATGGCCTTGGGAGACTTTGGCTTTTTGAGTTAAGGTCTTTCCCAGGTCTCAGTTCATCCATTAGCAATGTCCATCCAATGATTAAGGCTAGGTAAGAAATGAGGCAAAAAATGGCCTCTTTTACCTACTCAAAAAAAAAAATCTATGTAGTAGGGGAAGATCTTCAGGGTTTTTGGTCAGAACAGAAACAACTGCTATTTACACTCAATCTGAGCCATCAAAACCCAAACAATGACCAAATGAGGCTTGGGCTGGGACTTATTAGTGGCCAATCAGTGAGAGCCAGAGTGATTTGGGTTTAAGGCATGGTCAAGTAGCTCCATTTGAATCCGAATGGGCTTCATCTAAGCCAGGTTTAATAGAGCTCTATTTCAAGAAATTTATATTCCTTTGGACAGAGCACCCATATATAAGTGTATGATTCCTTATGTAGGGGGGAGAAAAGAGGAAAGGAGGAAGGGAGGAAGGAAGGAAAGAAGGAAAGAAGAAAGGGAGGGAGGGAGCATTGCTTAGCTGGAACTGTCTAGTTGGGTCCCCAGTAGGGCAACTACTACTAGGCACAGATTCTTGTTTGGTTTGTCCATCGTTGGGCAAGTCAATGATCTATTTCCTCATTTCTAAAGTGGAGACAATAATAGCTCCTACCTCTCTGGATTTTAGGAAGATCAAATGAGATTATCTATGTACAGTACTTTGTGAGCCATATAAATGCTAACTCTTAGCTATTATTCTCAAATGAGAGAAAGGAATAAGTATTCAGTAATTAGTAAGGCCAGAAAGTAGCTAATATCCCCTTTTGTCAACACAAAATTTAACCAAGAAGAGTAGATGATATTGTTTAGAACTGTATTGACAGAAAAAAAAAAAGAATGATTAGATCACTGGAATATCTCGTGTTCTTTGTCATATTGAATCAATGATTTAAAAATGGCATTATTCTCTCCAATACCTTCTCATGGCATGGAGGTGACCCCAGGTTTTGGAAAGCTATACCCAAACAACTCTGGTATCTTTGCCAAGAAGACCCTCAAATGGGGCCACAAAGGGTCAGACATGACTGAAAAATGGCTGAACACCCTCTGAGTCCAGGTTCCAGTAAGTCCAACCTAGCTGGAAGGGCATTGAGATCAGATCCCAAAATTGACTATGCATTTGTAAATTTATCTTCTGAGGAAAAAGTGAAGTTCTGTGGATGATTACCATACAGTTGGACACAGACTGGTGAATTTTTCAACCACAGCAGCTTGGTGAGGCCATCTGCTGAATTATAGAGAGCTCACAATCTCTTTCAGTCAAGGGAGACACATATGTCAATGAAATTACAGATTCTTATATGAAAGTAAACATTGTAGAGTCATTTTTTCCCCTTAAATCTTCATTTCTAAACATTTTCCTTGAACAAGTCACTTAATCTGTTTGTTCTCAGTTTCTATTGGAAAATGGATATAATAATAGCACCTACTTCCTAAGGTTATTGTGAGGATCAAAGGAAATGATATTGGTAAAGCACTTACCACAGTGTCTGGTACATAGCAGGTATTATATAAATGCTAGCTATTATTATTATTATTATTATTATTATTAATAATAATAATAATAACAGAGGTTTGATGATAACACTTATAAAATGTTTTAATATTTCAGAGAAGATGTTACCCATCATCATTTTTTTGCCCAAAGTATTCTTTTATATGCTTGCCCTTTTTATATGTCTTTCCATCTATATTTGGTTTTAATTTTTTCTTGTTCTATAATTATAAACAAAACAAAACCAAAAAATAACTTGTTGGCAATTTGATTGACATGACTTCAAATCTGCAAATGAATTTAGAAAGTATTTTACTGTTGAAAATAGAAGGGGAAGGGGATAAGAGAAGGGGGGAAGAGATATTCAGAAAGCATACTGTGTTGGGGTGGGGGGAGGGGTGAGATGGGGGAAAATTCGGAACTCGGGGTCTTGTGGAGGTAAATATTGAAAACTGAAAATGAATAAATTTATATAAAAAAATTTTAAAAAAGAAAGTATTTTACTGTTGATCGGGTCCCTCAATGAACTTCTGATATTCTCCAATATTTCTTTCTTCCTTTATTTTTCTCAGCACAGTTTTATGTACATTAATAGTTCAAAGATTTCATGTATGTATATATTCCTTCTAATGTTGCTCATCATAACATTTTCATACCTTTTTAACCTGTGAGATTCCTGTCTACATCCATCCAAAATTCTTTTTCAGAGGTTCTGCCCAACACACTTGAACTTCACAATGGACATGTACGTGAATCTGGGTTGTTCAATTTTCAAACAAAGACCTAGTGCTCTTTGTTGTTGTAAGTAGGATGTTAAAATACTTGTTTCTTGTTCTTTTAAAAAAAACATGAAAATGTAGATTATGTTTACCTTTCTTGCTGTACTCGTTTATTGGCTCAAATAATTTGTATTGGGTTTCTAGGATTTTCTATAAATAAAATCATGGCATCTGAAAACAGTAATAATTGAACTATTCATTTCTGATGTTGATATCCCTCGTTTCTTTTTCTTGTGCATTGGAATTGCCAGCCTTTCTACCACTGATTTCATTGCAGTAGGGTCCATCCATTTCTAGTGCTTTAATATATCTCCGTTGCATATCATACCAGCTTGGAGTTTCAGGTACTTGCTTTTTATAATGTTTATCATGTATTATTACTCTTTTTAATGTGTGTGTTTTATGAGACTAATTTCATTGACACCTTATCTCCTTTATTTATGAATACATTCCTTCCCTCTACCCTACCCAGAAAGTCATCCTCTGAAACAAAGAATGAAAAAGAAAGAAAAAAAGCAGTTAAGCTAAAAAAACCACCATGTCAAACAAGTCTGACAGTATGTACAATGTTCTTCACCTATTGGAGCAGCTGGGTGGCACAATGGAAAGAGTGCTGGGACTGGAGTCAGGAAGACTTATCTTCCTGAATTCAAATCTGACCTCAGATACTTATTAACTATGTGACCCTGGGCAAGTCACTTAACGCTATTTGCCTTAGTTTCCTCATGTGTAAAATGAGCTGAAGAAGGAAGTGGCAAATCACTCCAGTATTCTTGTGAAGAAAACCCCAACGAGATCATAGAGAGTCAGGCAAGACTAAACAACGATAACATGTTGTTCCCCACTTCTATGAAGAAGAAAGCAATATCTTTTCTCATCACTTCTTTGAGTCTGAGCTTTGTCTTAATGCATATTTTAAAAAAGTGATAGTAAGTGAGTGTTTGATTTTGTCAAAAGCTTGTTTTATTTTTATTGCTACCACCATAATTTTGAATATATTTATTAGTATAATACCCTAAATTGATAATTTTCTTAATAGTGACACATCCTTATATCCCTTCTATCAATTCTGCTTGGCCATAATGAATATTTTTAGTGTATCCACATTTTATGCTGGCTTTTTTAGTTAATATCCTTTTATCGAATATTAATTAATGAAATGTTTATTAACATTAATTAAGAAACATAACCAACACATTTTATTTAATATTAATTAATAAAGATAATAATAAATGTGTTTTAGCAATGTCAATAAATAATCAATACAATTTATTAATATCAATAAACATAATATATAATAAAACAGCTGTATCAATATTTTATGTTTATGAAATATATTATAAGAACACATACTATATAAATATATTATTAAACTATTTATAAATATTTTATATTTATAAAAATACAAAAAATAAAAAATACAGCTGTATCAATATTAATTAGTAACTATAATAAATGCATTTATATTAATATTAATTAATAAATATCATACTCATTTCAATTTTATTAATATTAACTAATAAAATTTCTTTGCCTGGCAGCAGGTCCCATTGTGGGATAACTCGACCTCCCATTACAGCCTGTCCCATGGCAGAACAGCTCTGATGTTTAGAGCTTCTATTGTTACTTCTATTGAGCCACATTGAGCCTTCCTAGAATGTTTGTCCATCTGATCTAGTTCTGCCTTGCTGAATCAAACAGAAGAACTCCAATTTCCCCTTCATATGACAGATCTTTAAAGGTTTGAAGCCAGTGGTCCTATTCCCTCTGTCTCAAGCCCATTAGGTTAAACCTCCCAAGTTCCTTCAACAGTTTCTCATGTTACACTGTTTGCTCTTCCCTTACTGTCAGTGATATCCACCTGTCAGGGCTGACAGTAAGGGAACGCTTCCCTGTTACAGAGATGTTTGATGGGAAGTAAACAAGTTTACGTGTTGGAAGAAGCCATGCCAAGGAGGGTGGGATGATTGGCAGTGCCAGCTGTCAGCTAGGCAGAGGCTGGGAATGTGCAGGAGCACAGCCAAGACCCTGAAGGGGAGCAGCAGCAAAGATAATGCAGCTGGGGATTGTTCTTCTCAGCTGCCACCCTTTTGGAAAATGGAGAGACAATGTTATGCAGTGGAGAGAGCCTTGCATTTGGGCACAACAGTTGTTATTTTCAGGCGTGCCCGACTCTTTGTGACCCCATTTTTGGATTTCTTGGAAAAGATACTGGAGTGGGTTGCCATTTCCTTCTCCAGCTCATTTTATAGATGAGGCAACCTGTGTCTTCCTGACTCCAGGCCTTATGCTCTATCCACTGCTCCACTGGAGACCTAAGTTCAAATCTTAGCTGACACCCACGATGTGACCAAAGAAAAATCACTTAAATCTCTCAGACCTTCATTTTTCTTATCACTAGGGATAATAATTATAATTTCCAAATCTCACAGGGTTATTATGAAGAAGGTGCTTTGGGAATCTTAAAAGACTATAAAAATAGAACTTGGCCTGGGGGCATTTAGGTGTCTTAAGATAGACCACTGGGCCTAGAGTAGGAAGATGTGAGTTCAAATCCAGCCTCAGATACTTACTAGCTGTGTGACCCTGGGCAAGTCACTTAACTCTGTTTGCCTCAGTTTCCTCATTTATAAAATGAACTGGAGAAGAAAATGGCAAACCACTCCAGTATCTTTTCCAAGAAAACCCCAAATGGGGTCACAAAGAGTTGAATGAGACTGAAAACAATTAAGTGACAACTGTTTTTTTGGACTCTTATCTGAGACTCCTCCTTGCCTCTATTCTCCAGCAATAACAACCAAAATAGCTGAACTAGAGATTCTAACACAAAAAGGTAATTTGACCCCGTAAGTAATCACTGGAACTTGGCAGGATGAAATCTATCTCTAGAATACAGATTTAAAAAGATGTAATTAACTTTTTCCAAAGAAACAGAATAGGGGTGAAAAATGAATAGCAACATACTGTAAGAAAATATATTGCAAAGAAAGTGTCAGCCTTCATTGGTAGAGGGAGTTTTGTCATCCAGGAGTTCTCTACTCCAGTAAAACCATGGGCCCGGTCCTTAACTACAGACCACCTAGGTAGACAGGAAAAAGACGAAATACGAGTCTGAGGAAAAGATCACAAAGATCACAAGGACAGGCATGATATAGTAGTGATAGGGAATTTAAATTATGTGGACATCAGTAAGTTCTCTTTCTGCCCAAAAGGTAGAAGAGGGAATGACTTGTTGGCTTGCTTTAATGATAATTGCGTCTTTCAAAAGGGTGAAGGAACCAAAGGAGAATTCTATTCTGAATTTATTTTTCACAGAACAAGAAGGGACTGGTTGTTGGAATGGAGATGATGGGAATCTTGGGAAAGAGATTAAATGCTCTCTCTTAGAATTTGTGATACAGAAAGAGAATAAAGCTAAGTATAATCTGATATACATCCTTTATTTTGGGAGGCTAAATTTCAAAAGATTCAGAGAAGAATAGAGAGGATACCATGGGCTCAAATCATAGGGGAGAAATAGTCAGCTACTGAGACTAAAATTCTGAAGACATTTAAGGAGACAGCAACATTCTGTGCTGGCCAGAGTAGAGCATAAAATCCAGGATGTTGTTGTTGGTGCTGACAGATACAATGAAGACAGAAATGCAAGCCGGAAGGGTAGAAGGCAATGGCCTTGCCATTTTCCTCTAGCTTTTGTTCTTGTTCTACTTATTGATTGCCAATAAGGGAAGACTTTTTGGGAGTGAGAAGGGTTTTATTGTTTTATTTTGTTTTGATGGGCATGGTTCCCAAATGGACTTCAGGGGGCATGGATTTACCATCCAAGAATAACGGGAATCACAAGGAATTTTCAATCCCTAAATCAAATAGGTATTTTGAATCGTAGACTTTTAGTGATTACTAGATAGAGAAAGTCAGAAGAATAGGTTTAAGGGCACTGACAGGCCTCTGTTGGCTAGGTTTAGCACAGGATATGGGCAATATGTCATCCTGCACTTGTCAGGGAGAGGCTTTCAAATCACTGTACCTTGGCAGAGAGAAGGCAAGAGTTCAAGAGATGGTCCTGAAGAGCTAAAGCCCAGGAGCTAGTTGGAGAGAGGTCATGTCCCTATCAGAGATGCTTAGTAGAAGGGAAATAGTGTGATGATATCACCAGAGGATATTCACAGCCTTATATTAATAGCTACTAAATAATAACTTTTTAATAGCTATAAAAGCCTAAAACTGCATCTTTTGGAACAAGCTGTGAGATGCTCTGGCAATACATTTCCCTAAGTGTGTACTGTCTACGTGTATTCACAGATCATGCATATTCTCTGGATGTGTGTCTGCTCCCACTGGTGTTGTGGTAACCTGTGGGACAGAATACACTGTTTACCTTATGGGTGCAGTGGTTGATCCGTCCATGTCACTTTCTTTTCTGTTGTCCAATTAAATGTCTTTTGTACTGAAATAACGCTTCTTTTAGTTAGCTGGTAAAAATAAACACAACAACAGGGATGTGGCTAGGAAAGCCTTTTCCTTTCCCAACCCCCCAGGATTATTCCATTGCAAAAGAGGAATCCCAGGGATATACCATATTTCAACAAGTATTAAAAGAACTTCATCCTATCTGTATGAAATTGATGGAAAGATGAACTATAGAATATCAGAATTATGTCTTTAGAATGGGTAGAATGTGATCACAGCTTTGAACACTTCTTCTACCATACCCTTTGCTTTCCTCCCCACTAATTTTATGACTTAGAAGAAGGTCTAGATGGGATTCTTATAAAATTCACAAATGACACAAAATTGATAACATATTGGATTAAAGAGCCAAAAAAACTTCTAGATAGTCTATCCAGTTATATTGGTAAATGTAAAGTCTTGCATGTTTGGGTCAAAAAATCAACGTCAACTTCATAAGCACAACATGTGGAAAGTATAGCTGATCAGTGGTTCATTTGAAAAAAAAAGATCTCTTTTTTTTTTTCAACCTCATGCTCAATAGGGATCAACAAATAGAGAAGGATTTTGGATGAGCAACATGGTTGGCAAGGTGTGCTTTGCACTGATCTGGGGGCCAAATCTAGAATGCTGTGTTCAGTTCCCCACATTTTAATAAGAACATCATTGGTGAGCTGGACAGTGCACATAAGAAAAGTGAATAGGATGAGGAAGGAACTCAGGCTGATACCATGTGAAGATCAGTTGAAGAGGAAGATTTATGGGGATGGGATAATTGTAGTTAAATTGTGAAGGGCTCTCAATAGGAGGATTAATGGCACTTGTTTTCTTGACATCTTCTTGGTTCCCTCTAGCACAAGCCATAATTTTGAACACTAAGTAGGAGTGTATGTAGACATAGATGGCTCAGTGGATAGTCCTGTACTTAGAATCAGAAAGACCTGGGTTCAGATTTAGCCTCAGACACTTAGTAGCTGTATGGGGAAGTTGCAAATTTCTGCCTGCTTCAATTTCCTCATCTCTACAATGGGGGTATTGATATTAACTATTTTTCAAGGTTGTTGTGAGGATCAAATGATACATGTAAAGTGTGGCCCTTTGACTGAATTTAAACTGCATAGAACAAATCCTCTTATTAAAACACTGCACCTGAGGACCTAGAAGGCCACATGTGGCCTAGAGGCTGCAGGTTCCCCACCTCTGCTATGTATGTCTGACATGATTGATGGGTTGGTTTGTCTTTTTGAACTGCTTTTTTCCTCTCTTTATTTTCAAATCTTTGTTACAAAGCATGACTCTCTGGGGAGGAGAAAGAGAAGAGAAAAGGGAAGAATATGCATAGAAATGAAGGTAACGCAAAAACAAATTCGAAAAAGGGAGAGAAAGATTCTTTAGATAAGATCAGCATTTTTTGTTCTCAAAACACATTTTCTACCATTCTAATGAAAGCAAAATTAAAATCAGCAGCTAGTTTTCAATTTTTGAATTATTTTAAATTATCTAAGCAACCTCGAAATTCTACCACACGCCCATGAGACAGTGGCAAATATGACCAGACAGGGAAATAACCATATGTTGGGGAAGCTGTGGGAAAACGGGCATGCTAGTGCTTTGTTCGTGGAGCTGTGAATTGTGTCAGTCAGCAAACATTTGTTAATACTTACTGCTAATGACCTATGTGTCAGGCATTATATTAAGTGCTGGGGATACAAAAAGAGGCAAAAGATTGCCCTTGGCCTCAAGGAATTCCCAATCTAATGGAAGAGATGATAAGCAAACAAATATTTGCAAATTGGCTCTATACAGGATAAATAGGAAATAATTAATAGAGGGAAGGCACTGGAATTAAGAGGGGTTGGGGAAAGCTTTCTGTAGAAGGTGAGATTTTAGTTGGGAATTAAAGGAAGACAGGGGGGTCAATAGATAGACATGAAGGATAGTGGGACAATGGATAGACAGGAGACATAGGAGACAGCAAAGAAAATGCCTGAGGCCATGGACGTGCCTTGTTGAAGGAAGTCAGGAGGTCAACATCACTGGTAGGGACTAAGGTTTAAGAAGATGAGGAAGGGGCAGCTAGTTGATGCAGTGGATAGAGCACTGGCCCCAAAGTCAGGAAGACCTGAGTTCAAATTTGGCCTCAGATCAAACACTTGACACTTAATAGCTGTGTGTGACCCTGGGCAAGTCACTTAACCCGAACTGCTAAAAAAAAGAAAAAAGAGATTAGGAAGAGTTATGGTTATATATTATTATTATGTAATGTATTATATCATGAATTGTGTTAGGTTATGAATGCCAAAAGGAATATTTTATATTTGATCTTAGAGGTGATATGGAGCCACTGGCGTCTTTTGAGTAGGGTGGAATGACATGATTGGACCTGAACTTTAGGAAAATCACTGAACTGGTCTAGCTATTCTGGAAAGCAAAATTTTTTTTTGCAAGGCAATTGAGGTTAAGTGACTTGCCCACGGTCATGCAGCTAGTAATTGTCAAGTGGAAAGAAATTTGAACTATACTTCTAAAGTTACAAAACTGTGCATCTCCTTTGACCCATCTATACAATTACTAAGCCTACAATCAAAAGAAATACTTCTAAAGTTACAAAACTGTGCATCTCCTTTGACCCATCTATACAATTACTAAGCCTACAGTCAAAAGAAATCAAAGAAAGAAGAAAAGGACCTATATGTACAAAAATACTGATAGCAGCTCTTTTCAAAGTAGCCAAAGAACAGGAAACTAAAGGTCTGCCCTACCTTTGGGTAACAGGCAAACACATTATGGTATATCAATGTTACAGAATATTATTATACTTAAGAAGTAATGGATGAAATCTATAGTTTCAGAGGAAAGCAGGATGACCTCTATGAATGATGCAGAATAGAAGTAGGAGGACAGTGTGTACGATGATGACAACATTATAGGGAAAAAAAAACCCAAAACTTTGAAAGACTTTATAACTCTGATGCAATGACCGTGGAGTCCATGAAATGAACCCATGAATTCAATTTTGTAACAGAGTCAAAGGAGTGAGCACATGTAACTCCATTTTCTAAACTACACATTGCTTCTCACTTGCTGCTCCATTTTGTCTGAAAACGCATTTAGTAAGTATACCAGGAGATGTGTGTCTTTTAAGAAGCTTGCTGCTATGCATCAGCTGGTTGCTGGCATGTATATGTGTACTGGCGTATACCTGCTAAAAGGGAAAAAAAAAGAAGACTGATCACGGTCAGTCAGGCAGCTACAAACTCACTCTTTGGAATTATCTTACTGTTCACAT
Source organism: Phascolarctos cinereus (assembly GCF_003287225.1). Classification (NCBI taxonomy): domain Eukaryota; kingdom Metazoa; phylum Chordata; class Mammalia; order Diprotodontia; family Phascolarctidae; genus Phascolarctos; species Phascolarctos cinereus. The sequence continues at coordinate 260,900,466 of NW_027555514.1, read as the reverse complement.
CTCTCCATCTTGTCCACAGAGGTATCATGAAAGGCTTTGTAAAATGCCTTCCTAAAATCCTATAAATACCTCTTTAGCATTTCCTTGTTTCATCGGCTGGGCAACCTTGTTAAAAAGGGAAATCAGGCTGGTCTGATATGATTTGCTCTTAGTGAAAGCATGCTGGTTTCTAGTAAGTCCCACTTCCCTTTCTCAGGGCTTACATACCATCTGTTTAATAATCTGGCTTATAATTTTGCCAAGGACTGACGTCAAACTCACCAGCCTTCAGCTTGCAGAAGTCCCTTGTTTCCCCTTCTTGATTACGGAGACATTTGCCTGTCTCTGGTTGTAGGTGCAGAATGTTTGTATAAAAAGGACCATGTGCGATTATCTAGTCTACACAGCATGTGAAGTGTGACATCACTATTCTGGAACAGATTGTCTTTGACAATTCTTTTAAAAAGATACGTTCTTATTGATATCTTTTGTTTTCACATTGCCTACATTTCCTAGGATGCTCTATCCACCCCTGCTTCCCCAAAGTCACCCCTTACACACTGGCAATTCTATTCTGATCCCAGTTATCTCCTGATTTCTCTTACTAAATCACAAGACCTCTGAATTTCAGATGGCAAGATGTTTGGGGTAGAATTATTTGAAGGATAGTTATGTTGAATATAGTCTAGTTTCTTCTGCTTGGCTCAATGTCGGAACTGAGAAGACCTCTGACACCATGTAATCTAACTACCAGCTAAGCAAGAATACCTACAAGATGGCTGACAAATGGTCATGAGTTCACAGGATCATAGGATCATAGGTTTAGAGCCAGAAGGGATAGATATGGATAACCACGTGGTCCAGTCTCTTCATTTTATTTTGTTTTATTTTAATTGTGTTTTTTTCAATGAACGACAGTCTATTTTTCTCCTTTCCGCCCCACCCACATTGAAACAAAACAAATCCCCCTTCCTTAAGAGGGGGTTGGGGAGCCTTGTAATAAATATACATAGTTAAGCAAAACAAGTTCCTGCATTGCTAATATTCAGAAAATATTTCTCCTTCTGCACCCTGAGATGATCACTTCTTTATGGCACCTAGGACTGATAGTAATAATCCGTGCATGTATGGGAATGGTACATTGGCTCAATGTCACTTCCCTCAGTTTGCATGTTGTATTTCTCTTTACTCAGTCTAGGGTCACATTAGGTTTTTTCTTTTAAATTATTATTATTTTTTTTTTTTGCCACAGTACCACCCTATTGACTCATGGAATGGAATGGAAAACAACAACAAAAAACCATTTACTCGCAGTGGATAGAGCACTGGCCTTGGATTCAGAAGGACCTGAGTTCAAATCAGCCTCAGACATATAACACTTACTAGCTGTGTGACCCTGGGCAAGTCACTTAACCCCATTGCCTAGCCAAAAAAAAACAAAACCCAAAAACCCATTTACTAAACACTTGTAATATACCAAGTTTTGTGTTAAACACCAGGAATACAAATTGAAAAATGAGACAGCCCCTGCTCTCAAACAGCTCAACTTTTAATGGGAGAGATAACATTTATAGGAGAGTTCAAATATAGGGTAGATAGGAAGGCTTGGTAATGCTTAGAGTTCTGCTACAGAGCCAACAGAAAGGCCCAGAGATGTTTACGATGAGTACAGGATATCCTGGTGGGATCTGGATGGATGGGGAATGGGCTGGGGCTATTGGAGACTAAAGGGGTCTTGGGCCAGTCCCGTAGGTTCTGCCCTTATTGCCCCATGGTAATCCTTGATGGGTGGGTTTAGGGCACGTGGCAATTGAATTTGCAATAATGTAAAACACTCAGGCCATTTTGGGGTGAACTACTATCTAGCCTTATCTCTTCCCAGTCCTCTCCCTCTCAAATCTGTACTTAAGAAGTTGATTATTTGAAACCATGTATAGAATTTACATTTATCCCTATTATGTCTCACCATACTACATCTGGCCTGTTATTCTAACTCATCTAGATAATTTTAAAAATTAATTTATTTTGAATTATCAACAATCACTTCCATAAGCTTTTGAGTTTTAAATTTTTCTTCCCCTCCCTTCCCACCTCCCTTCACAAGACAGCGAGCAATCTGATACAGGCTATCTCATACATTCCTGTTAAACATATTTTCACATTAGTGATGTTGTAAGTAAGAATTAGAACCAATTCATCTAGATAATTTTTCATAGACTATATCATCCAAGATGTTAGCTGACCCTCTCAGAATCATGCTTATCTACACATTTGTTAAGCATTCCATCTCTTCCTTTATCCAGAAAAGATCCTTGGGTTGCTTCACCAAAGACTGCCCCTTCATTCAATATTGAAAAATTAATGATTGCTCTTTACATCTAAGTCATTCAATGAATTCTGAATTTATATAATTATGATATTATGCAAGGTAAACTCTTTGAAAGCAGAGACAATCTTTTCCTTTTGTTTTTGTATCCCTGGATACAAAATCTTGCATTACTCTTCATGACCACATTTGGGTCATGAAGCAAAGATACTGGAGTGGTTTGCCACTTCCTTTTCCAGCTAATTTTGCAAATGAGGAAGCTGATGCAAACAAGGTGAAGTGACTTGTCCAGGGTCACAAAGCTAGTAAGTGTTTGAGGCCAGATTTGAACTCAGGAAGATGAGTATTACTGACTTCATTCTATCCACTGCACCAGCTATAGTAAACCCTTAATAAGTTTTGTTAAATTAAATTCAGTTGCATAGTTATCACCTGTTTATCTTTTCCACCAGGATTAAGATTTTTTTTATTGTATTCTTGGCTGACGCCTCGTTATATTATGCTTATAGCATTCTATTCCTAACCCACTGTCCTAGTTACCCATCATATATTGGAAAGAATGCTGGATTGGGATCCAAGCAACCCTGGTTCAAATCTTCTTCTCCCAGTTACACCTTTATAACATTGAGAAAAATCACTTATGCTGTCTAGTCTCAGTTTCCTCATCTGTAAAATAGTCTTGGATTAAATGACCCTGATTTGGCCTATTTGTCATGCTTTATAAGTAGGTGAGAAATCAGGATTTCAAAGACGTGGTCCATACGATGCTTCTACCTCTAAACCTAGTTCCCATCATTCTATCAATACTACAATATAGAGATGGTCCAGTCCTGGATTTGGAACCAGACATCTTGGGGGTCAGATTTAAGAATTGCTACTTAGTAATTGTGTGCAGGCCTCACTTTCCTCATCTTTAAAATGGAAGATTTTCCCTTGTTGGTGTTCAAAGTCCCTTCCTGAGAACCTATGCTCTCACTAAAATGGAGACAAGGCAATATAGAGGAGAGGGACTCCATAATGCCTTATTTATGTCAGATTCACTAGGCTTTTGCAGACACAAGAATGGTGTTTTGCAAACACTGAAACAGTGCCAGTGAACACAGGTAAGAAAAATGACAAAGTACTTAAACAAAATCACATCATTTCTGAAACTGATCATTCTGGGCTGAGGAGCCCAACCATTTAAATACCTCAAATAGGGCACCGTCAATTATACGGTGAACAATTCATGCTCTCCTTATCACGGGAAAGCAAAAGCACCAAGTTAGTTCATTGTAGAATTGGGGAAATAACATAGATTTCCTTATTCTTTCCCATAAGAGTCATCATTCATTCCAAACACAGGACCCAGACATATATTTTCATTTAGATTAGTAAAGAATTGTGTGAATTTTCCTGAAAGTTTCCTATGTAATTATTTCTCAGCATAGTCTTCGGAGGCCAGCATCAGTATTGTATTAATCTCATTCCTCACCTGGTAATGCGATTCGTGCTTTTAATGGTTTTGCCATTTATATTACTTATAATGGGATGCAATGGAATTGGACCTCTGATTTCACTAGTTGAGAGAACATCTTAAGAGGAAAATCCCTCTTACCAATGCCAACAGCTCCTTTGGAGCAATGAGAAATTGGAGAAACTAACTAACTAATTAATTAACTAATAATAATAGCTACCATGTAAATAGTGCTTACTATTTAGCAGGTACTGTAGTAAGTACTTTATTACTTCCTTTGATCCTCATAACAGCCCTGGGAGGTAGTTGCTATTATTATCCCCATTTTACAGATGAGGAAACTGAGGCAAATAGGGGTTAAGTGATTTGCCTATACTCACACAACTAGTAAGTATCTGAGTCTGGATTTGAACTCAGGACTCCCTGACTCCAGGCCCCATGCTGTATCCACTGAGCCACCTAACTGACCCTAATTATCTATATCTGTGGGATTTTATTTTTGTTGCTGTTCAGTCTTTCAGTTCTGTCTGACTCTCCATGAACCCCATTTTTTCTTGGCAAAAATACTGGAGTAGTTTGCCATTTCCTTCTCCAGCTCATTTTATAAATAAGTAAACTGAGGCCAACAAGGCTAAGTGACTTGCCCAGGGTCATACAGCTAATAAATGTCTGAGGCTGGATTTCAACACTGGTCCTTCTGACTCCAGGGCCGTTCACTGTGCCACCTAGCTGCTCCATTCCACAAGATGGCTCTCGCTATACATATATTATCTCATTAGAACTACATAATAATCCTGCAAGGCAATAAATATTTGTTGAATGAATAAATGACTGTTGTAGATATTATTATCCCCATTTTACAGAGGAGGAAACCATAGTTCAGAATAATATCAATGACATTTATATGGTACTTTAAAGTTTGCCAAATACTTTTTTGTTGGCAAAATATTATCTTATTTGTACTACACATCAACCCTCTAAGGCAAACATCAATGGCATCATTATCATCTCATTTCATAGGAGAGGCAACTAAGAGACAATTAGTGACCCCTACAGGGCCACATGGCTGATAAGTGGCAAAAGTAGTCATTAAACCCATATTTTAGTGACTCTCGGTCTAGCGCTCTACAGCTAGCTGCCTTTCCAAAAGCTTGTTTTAATTTGGGTTGTGTCTTGCATATCTGTGTCTTCTGCAACAACCCTTCCCTTCTTGCTGCCCAGGATTTAGAAGCTGTTAAGTGCTTAATTAGTTCATTGGTCTTTATGCATGCATTTGGGGTATTTAGTAGTGCTTTATAAGGAGGTGAGAAATCAGGATTTCGAAGCCTTGGCTCACGAGAAGTCTTATTTTTGTCTGATTCCTCTGGACATTTAGTGTGTGTGTGTGTGTGTGCGTGCGTGTGTGTGCATGTGTGTGTGTAGTGGCAACAGACACGTATACACCATTTTTTAAACTGATGTACAACTCTACCCCCAAATCTAGACTGGAATGATTTCCCTTTTGTTCTCTTCTCATTCCCTAACATAGGGAATTATGGTCACCATCATCACCCTCATCATGCATCTCCTCCTTTTTCTCCTTTTCTGTATTATCATTGCCAATTATCCAGCACTTTACAACTGACAAAGTGCCTCCCATACATTAGCCTGAGCCTGGAATAGTACTCTAAACACATTAGATTTCTCAGTCAATATTTGTTGATGGTAATAATAATTTTTGACTCAATTTAACAAGTGTTTATTTTACAAGTATCATTGAGGTGTAGTGGGTACAGTCCTGAGCTTCCAGACAGAAAGAAAATCCTGCCTCATGAGCTTTCAGAAGAGGTGATGGAGCTCAGTGGGAAGTGTGCGGTCCTTGGAGTCAGAAGACCTGGGGTTCAAACTTGGCCATTTACAAGTTTTGAGACCTTGGGCAAATGACTTACCCTCTTTGGGCTTCAGTTTCCTTCTCTGTCAAAAGAGGGAGGCCGATTAGATGATCTGTAGACTAGGGTTCCTTTCTGTTCTAATTCTATAATCCTAACTGTGACTCTGGGCAAATCACTTATGCTTTATGTTCCTCAAGCAATTCCTAAGAATTATTTATTAAGTCATAAGAATAGGTTTCAATTTGTTGTAATTCTTCTCATATTTTAAGACTTATTTCATGTAAGTTTTCTTCCATGAAGCTTTGCTTGGTATCTCTCCAACTCAAGTCAACAAGCATTTATTAAGCACCTATGATATGCAAGGTATATGGGAAGAAAGGAAACACACATACACACACACACACACACACACACACGCACACACAGAGTCCCTGCTCTCAAGGAACTCACAGTTTAATGGAGGAGACAATATGCAAATAACTGTGCAAGTAATATCTCTATCTCTCTGTCTCTCCCTCTTTCCCTCCCTCCCTCCCTCTCCCTTTGTCTCTTCTCTCTTCATTTTTTCTTTCTCTCTCTCTGTCTCACTATCCTTTTCTTTTCTTCTCTCTATCTCTCTCTGTCTCTTTCCCCCTCCTTCTCCCTCTTCTCTTTTCATTTCTCTCTCTCTCTCCCTCTTTCCCTCTACCTCTGTCTCTTCTCTCTTCATTTCTCTCTCTCTCTGTCTCTATCCATTTCTTCTCTTCTCTCTTTATTTCTCTGTCTGTCTGTCTGTCTCTTTCTCTCTCTATCTCTGCCTCTTTCCCTCTCTGTCTCTGTGCACATACCATATTAAATAAGTTGAAGATAATTAATGCGTAATAGTAGAGTGAAGATGCTCAAATTACAGTGGCCGTATAAAGGCTTCCTATGGAAGGTGAGATTTTAGATGTGAAACCAGGGCAGCCAGGAGGCAGAGAGGAACAGGGAGACTTTTCCTACAGGCAATCCCTCATATTGATGAAATCACAGATCCTTCTTGAACTCACATACATGCAGAGCAATGTAGTAAGTTCTAGAGATACACAGACAAAAGAAATAATAGTCTCTGCCCTCTGGGAGTTTGCATTCTCCTGATATCAAAGAGTATTTCTTATTTAACTTGAGTTTCACACATGTTCCTGCTAGAATAACTCTGGGAGGCAGGCATTGTGAATATTAGCATCCCCATTTCACAGGTGATGATCTTGACCTTAAGAGAGATCAAGTTATTCGCTCAAGACTCAGGTCTTGTATTGACTCCAAACTCCAGTACTCTTATCACTGTATGACTCTGCTGCTATGGCCCATTGTCACACAGAGATATTTTAGGTTCATTTGCCTTGTTTACTTTTAGTAAAAAATCTTGTGATTGTGCCCTGTGCAAAGACAAAAGTAACTTATTTTGTTAAATCGGTCATTTCTCCAAGACAGCACTGTTTTGTGTGAATTCTGGAAACTTGATGCTAAGCAGATCCTCACTCCTGCTCTGGCATTCATTCCTATTGTAGCTTATTATTCATTTTACTAAGCACCATAATTTACATGACTCTGTCCATGCTGCTTTTCCCATAAGTACTTGAAAACTGGGCTTCCAGCTTTTTGAATTAACTTCAACAAGTCCTACCTATGGTATATCATCAATGTAGGTGTTTATTAAATGCTTCAGATAAAGGATAATTGAAGAGGATTCTGTTTTAGCAAAACCAAGCAAAAAAAAATATACAAAAGAAAGAAAAGATAGCACAGCAGACCAATTTACCCCAACATCTGTTATGTTTGGACGAATGCTGAAACCGCAGCGTGAATACAAATGGAGCTTTGGCTGGCAAACAGACTCTTATTTCAGCTATGGTTTACCTCAAGACATTTTGAGGATATACACTTTCTTTTTTTTTTACCTTTTCTAAACATTTGTATCCATTCAAGCCTGAACACATTGGAAGGCAGAGAGGAAGGGATCAGTGTGGGGAGAGAGAGAGAGACTGAAGATTCAGGAAAGGAAGGGGATAATTACACCACTATTATCCCAGCTTGAAACCTTACATCTTCGATTCTTGCCTCTCCTTCTCATTCCCCCTCCCTATATCCTATCAGTGATAAAACCCTGCCATTATTCTATTGTCTCGGGTATCCATTTTTCTCCTTCTGGTTCACTATAATCATAAGAGTTAATCTCCTAACTGGATTATTGACCTCAATAATCACCAGACTAATATTCCCAGAAGAACGACATGGCCATGCTGTGAGCCTGCTCAGAAATCTTCAATGGCTGCCTATTGCCTAAAGGAAAAAAAAAACAGATTTCTTAGTTTTGCCTTCATGGCCCTACGCAAACTGGTTTCCTTAGTGTGTAGTAGAAAGAGTACTGGTTCTGGAGTCTAAGGTTGTTGTTCAGTTGTTTTTAGTTGTATCTGACTTTTTGTGACCCCATTTGCGGTTCTCTTGGCAAAGATGCTGGGGTGATTTGCCATTTTCTTCTGCAGTTCCATTTTACAGATGAGGAAAACAGTATTTAAGAGCATTGTTGTTCAGTTGTTTCTGTAATGTCCGACTTCGTGACCCCATTTGGGGTTTTCTTGGCAAAGATGCTGGAGTAGTTTGTCATTTTCTTCTCCAGCTCGCCTTAGAAATGAGGAAACTGAGGCAAACAGGGTTAAATGACTTGCCCAGGGTCACCCATTTGGTAAGTGTCTGAGGCTGGATTTAAACTCAGGAAGATGAATTTACCTGACTCCAGGCCTGGCACTCTGTGTCCTGAGGCACCACCTAGATGCGCCTAGTCAAAGGGCCTGAATTCATATCCCACCTGTGACACTTTGATTAAAATGATTGTAGAATTCTAGATCTAGAGATGAGGGGATTTTAGAGGCCTAGTTCACCTTCTTCCATTTACAGATGAGGAAACTGAGATATAGGACAAAGGTGGCCCACAGGCAACGTGTGGTTCATAACACTTCTGAGTGCAGCCTGAGCCAGATTAAAATGTAATTGGGAAATATTTAACAAAATAAATAAAGGTACAATAAAATATAAGTAAAATCAACATGTGGCTTTCTAAATCAATGTGACCCACAGGGATCTTTCTGTATAGTTTGATATCCCCCTTTCTATTTGAGTTTGATACCACTGGTCTAGGGAAGGTAAATGACTTTCCCAAGGTCACACAGATAAAAAGTATCAGGGATCAGGATTCAAACCCTCATCCTAACTCCAGAGTGAGTGTTCTTTCCCCTGTGCCTTGGGTATGACATCATAACCTTGGACCTCAGTTTCCTTAACTCTGAAATGAGGATGTTAGATTTTTGATGGCCTCTGAGGGTTCTTCTAGGTTCTAGATTTGTGATCCACCTTTTCTAGCTGTATCTCCAAGATTTTTGAAGCTCTCTGCTCCCGATAATATTCCTTGCCTTATTTTCCTTAAATATGTCTTGTATTTTAAGACACACATTCTTCATCCTATGTCATTTCCTCTGCCCAGAATGCCTTCCCTTCTCCCCTCAGCTATCCCAAATCTTTAAGAATTCTTCATATCCTCTACACTGCCTAGCGTAATGCCTTGCACATCATATGTGTTCAGTAAATATTTGATTAACTGATTAAAAGCATCTGCTGTGGAAGAGACAAGCCTTGCAGAAGTGAATAGTGATTAGGCTGAATATATACAGTTATTCAAGGAATATACTTAGCTATACAGACAGAGTCACATACTTGCCAGTTGAATCTAATGAAAGTAAAAAAAAATGACTCCCCCACATCAGACTAATGTGTCATGTATTCTTCATTTCAGTGACATTGGCTTCCTAGATGTTCTACCAACAAGACACTCCATCTCTCAGCTTGGGGCATTTTTTCTGACTGTCCCCCATGTCTGGAACACTCTCTACTGATTTCTGTAGCTTCATTTAAGGCTCATCTAAAATCCCATCTTCTACTGTAAGTCTTCCCTGACCCCTCTTAATTTCAGTGCTTTCTATTAATTATTTCCTATTTATCTTATATATAGCTTGCTTTGGGTCAACTAGGTGGCACAGTGGATAGAGTGCCAGGCTTAGAGCCAGAAAGACTCATTTTCATGAGTTTAAATCTGACCTCAGACACCTATTAGCTATGCGACCCTGGGCAAGTCACTTAACACTGTTTACCTCAGTTTCATCATTTGTAAAATGAGCCAGAGAAAGAAATGGCAAATCAATCCAGTATCTCTGTGACAAAAATGTCCAAATGGGGCCATGCTAAGTCAGATACATGTGAAAGATGACTTAACAACAACTTTATTAAGCTTACCAGGTCTCCAGGCCAAGGCCTCCCACTGCATCCTGGGTCATCTTCAGTTGTCCTGATCTATGTCTCACCACTAGACCCAGATGGCTCCAGAGGAGAAAGTGAGGCTGGTGACTTTGCACAGCCCTCCCTCACTTAAACCAAATTCACTTACAAGTCATGGCATCACCTCCTTGATGTCATGGTCTTCTTTGAGAACAAAAACAACAACGACAATTAAGCTTACCAATGTAAATGGATACATGAGCTTTAACATGGTTGACTCCTGGAAGCAGAGTCCTTGGACCTTCCTTGTAGGTGAGATGATCTTAACAAATTGATGATGTTTGTATCTGACCCCCCATTATAGAATGAATTCAGGGGGGAAAAAAGCATGTGCCTGGCCCTGCTCCAAGCACTGAAGATGCAAATACAAAAGAGAAGCAATCTTCGCCCTCAAAGAAATTACCTTTTAATAGAGGGAGTTGGCATATTTGGAGGAGAAGAGAGGAAAGGGTATTCTGGTCTAAAAAGTCACAGGGATTGTGATTAGAATAATAAAGGGGACCGAAAGATGAGTAGCATATCTCATCCTCCAGTCCTTTACAATCCAATAAGGAGATGAGGTAGACCTAGCAATTTATGTAAGGAGCTTGAGGGCAGAGACTGAATTTCTTACATAAAAGTATTTGACAATATAACAAAAACTGGGTTTCACCACAATTGTGCAGTCTCTGTTCTTTGTGTAATCCACTTTGCTAGATAGCCAAGCCCCTATGGCACCTTCAATGCCCTGTTACCACTGCTGTCAAGTTCAATTTCGAGGGTACCTGGGAAGTCTGGATAGATCATTCTAGGTGTAAGGCTCCTAGACCCTGATGGAGGTAGAGCAGAGGGAGGGCATTCTGGGATGTCAGCTGGGCCAGCCAGCAGTGACTTCTGGAGTCATGAGTTTTCATGGCGATACCTGAGGGATGTGTGTTCCTTTGTTTTGTTCATTTGAACGTGTTTCTGGAATTCACACTTCTGACTTGACATCTGACAATGTGCAATCAGAAAAGGGATTTGAAATATCTTCCACTGATCTCCCTGCTCTCCCCCATACTTTATTTTTTTCCTCTTCTACTCACTTTATGCTTTCTTACTTCCTTCTTTAAGAGTGCAAAGGGCCAAAGGATCATAGTTTTAGAGTTATAAGGGACCTTTGAATCACTTGGCCCTACCTCTTCTTTTACAGATGGGGAAATCGAGGCCCAAAGGCTGAAGTAACTTGTCCAAGGCTGTTCAGGTAGTTAGTAGCAGAGCCAAGGTTCAGACTTAGGTGTCCTGGTCTCAAACTCTTTGGTTGCTGAAAAGCTATAATCATCAGCATTAAGGGAGATTACTGTGCCAGCACATTTGCAATACCTTGATAATAGGCTTAATACCTTAACTGAATTAATACCAGATCTGTCCGAATAAATAGAAATAAAAGCAAATTATATAGCTACATCTCTATGTCTATATCTCTGTGCATATACACACACATACGCACAATTATTTATCAATGATAGGTTAAGAAAGGTTTAGGCTGAGAAACACACCAAAGTGACACTGTAGTACAATATAAAGAACATGAACTTTAGTTTCTTAAGATCTGGGTTCAAATTCTAGCCCTCCAATTTAGGAGCAGAAGATTGTAGATTTAGAGTCAGAAGGAAACTTAGAGGTAATTAAAACCAATTTTCCTTCATTTTACAGATGAGGAAACTGAGGCAATGAGAAAGGAAGGGACTTACTACCCACCTGCTCTTAGACAAATCAATTTAACTTAAAGGTAATTAAAATCAACTTCCTTTCATTTTACAGATGAGGAAACTGAGGCAATGAGAATGGAAGGGACTTACTACCCACCTGACCTTAGAAGAAGGAAGGGAAGGAAGGAAGAAAAAACAGAAAGAAAGAAAAAAAGGGGAGGAGGGCAGAAAGTAGGAAAGGAAGGAAGGAGCAAGGAAAGAGGGAGGGAGAAAGAAGGAAAGAAACAAAGAAAGAAAAGGAAAAAAAAACCATCGTCTCTTTATAGAAAAGGAAAACCACCCAGAAAATCAGCAATTTTCCTCCTACTAGTGAATGACCCAAATCAATGATGGAGCAATGTGAGTGTGGAGGTCGTGACTCCTGTAGTTAAAATAGTGTAGTCCAAAAGCTGACTTGAGGGCAGCCTTGCAAAGATTAAGCTTTGCTTTATTTCCATACACAAATGAAATCTGTGACTTACATTTCATTTTAATCACTTCAAATTAGTGGAATCCTTATTTATTCAGGATAAGCTTTTTCATTTTGAAATCTAGATGGAAGTCAGAAGCTGGGCCAGAATCTGAGAGAGATAATGATGGATAGGCATTTCTCTTTGGCTTCTGTGTAATTACAGAATTTTTAAACCTATAGAAAATGGGAACAGATGTGATAATAACACGATTTATTATTTAGGAATACAGAGTTTCTCTCCAGATTTGGGAATTATTACAAGAGTTATTCATCTGAATTCAATCCAAATTCAAAAATCAATAAATGTTAATATCAGAATGCAAATATTTTACCTATAATTTGAAACAGGAAAAAAATACTTACCCATTTTGCCTCTGAGAAATCTGGGTTACTCTGAATGCTTATTAGCTGGATGTCATCGGATAATGATTCAGAGAGCTCCTCTTAGGTATTTGGAATTCACAAGCAGATTAGTAGGAAAAACCTCCATCAGACAATACTGAAATCTTTCCCCCTTTACCTTCTCTTTGAAGAAAGAAGAAAATGAAGAAGATAAAAAAATCACAGGCCTATTGACTTGAAGCAGGAAGGTTCTTTTTGAGGTTGTTAGATGAACCCTGTCATTTATACAGGCAAGGAAACTGAGGCACAGAGAAATTAGGTGACTTGCCCAAGGTCACCGAGGTAGAGAGTGAAAGGTCCAGGCTTTGAAGTGAGGTCTTCTGAGCCAAATCTAGTGTTCTTTCTGCTGCATTGTCCTTTTTCCTGTAAGTAAATGATTCTCAATTAAGTAAATTATGAAGAGAAATAGACCAACTTTCTTATGGACTGTGAAAGCCTTTGGCTTATTTTCCAACTCCAAATGACGTCAATGTTGTTATTCCATTCTGAGATCAGATGCTAAAACGGCATGAGCAGAGGGACACCATTGGTACTCCATTAATGACTGGTTGGGAGCCTACGTGCCTCATGCCTGGAATTCAGTCCTTCCTCATTTTTGGTGCACAGAATGATTAACTCCTTTCAAAGCTTGGCTAGACTGTCACCTCTTACACGAGGCCTTGCTAGATTGCATCCTTGTCTTCCCTCCCAACAAAAACTGTTCCGTACTTGCTTTTTACAGATTTTGTTTTAATTTCTGTGTGTACGTAAATCATTCAAAAAGCATTTATTAAGCATCTACTGTGTACTGAGTACTGCATTAGAAATAGAAAGACCAGAGTGAAACAATTCTTGCCCTCAAGAAGCTTACATTCTATTAAAGGAAACAAGATATATGTGTGTGTGTGTGTGTGTATACATACATCTTTTGTATATATGTATATACATAAATGACACACACATGTGTATATATGTGCATATATACATACCTCTTGATATATGTATATACCTACACATGAGATGCATATACACATATACAAACACATACACATGTGTGTACATATAAGCCTGTGAATGTGCACATGTGTATATGTATGCATACAAATACACATTTGTTACACATGCAAACACACACCTATATGTATTTACCTACACATGTAAGACACACACATACACACACACACACACACACACACACACACACACACTGCAATGAATAAAGTGGTGGGCCTGGAATCAGGAAGACTTAATTTCCTGAGTCCAAATCTGGCTTCAGATACTTCTGGCTGTGTGACCCTGGGCAAGTCACTTCACCCTGTTTGCCTCAGTTCCCTCATCTATAAAATGAGCTGGAGAAGGAAATGGCAAACCACTCCAGTATCTTTGCCAAGAAAATCCCCAAAGGGGTCATATGACTGAAAATGACTATACTACAATATGTATCAGAGTATACATTTGTGTATGTACATATTTATATATGCATGTCTACATCTACATATGTGTACATATCCCTACATGCACATGTGTGTATAGGCTGTGTACATGCATGTATATATACACACATGTGGATAGACAATACAAACACACTGTACATGCATTGTGCACCCACATACACAAACATACAAATTTTTATGCATGTGCATATTTATATATAGTCATATTGTCATCCTGATAGACTTTAAAGTCCTTGAGGCCAAAGTCTTTGCATTCTCCGTGTTTGTGTCTTTATCACCTAGCAATTTGCCTAGTCTCTAGATGGCAGAGTTCCTGACTCCCAGGCCAATGCTCTATCTGCTACCCTACACTTCCTCTCTTTTAGTTACAGGAAGGAAAGAAAACAGAAGAAATGAGAGCAGGTCATGACACCATAATATTATTGCATTCTGTGGCTCCAAGCAGTTTAAGCAATACACCGGCCTCTTGCTCTCATGCAAGCAAAAGGAAGGAGCCAAGACATCTGAACTCCTTCTGTAAAAAATTAACATCATAAAGCATTAAGCCATTGACCTGTAATTCCCTGCCCAAGTTGCCTGTGATGTGGGATAAGAAGAGTCCAGAAAAATCCTCGGAATCTTCCTCCCTCCCTTCCCAACCAAAAGCCCCTTGATGGCCTGGTAGAAATTCTTGCTATTCTGTTATTAGATACATCCCTTAGGGTTAAGGCCTGGTCTCCAAAAGTCCCTTATTTATATGCAAGCAACCCTGAAGGGGATCTAAAAGAAACCCTTATCAGTCATTCCTGCCTTAGGTTGAATTAATTAATCAAAATGCTTTCCAACCTCAGCAATGGAATGCAGGACAGGTAAGTTTTAATTAGGAAAGGTAATTCCCTGGAAATTATCTCTGTTGGGAGGAGAAGAGAGAATGAGAGAGGAGATAATGATAGCAAATATTTGTATGGTTTGAAGCATTCTGTGGTTTGAAAAGCACTATATATATATATATATATATATACACACACATACACACATATATATATACACACATATATGTATATATATATACACACACACATATATACATACACACACATATACACACACACATACACACACATATATACATACACACACATATACACACACACATACACACACATATATACATACACACACATATACACACACACATATATACATACACACACATATACACACACACATACACACACATATATACATACACACACATATACACACACACATACACACACACATTATATATATATATATATATATATATATTATATATATATATATTATATATATATATATATATATAAAAATCTCATTTGGTCCTTACAACCACCTTTATGAGGTGTTATTTTATGCCCATTTTAGAGGAGAGGGAACTGAGAGAAATTAAGTTATTTATCCTTGGCCACACAGCCAGTTATTAAAACTAACATTTACATAGCATTTTAATATTTGCAAAGTACCTTATGTATATTATCTCATTTTTATACTCACAGCCATCCAATGAGATAGATGCTATGATCATTCTCATTTTACAGATAAGGAAACAGAGGCATAAAGAAGTTAAATGAACTGCCTGGAGTTACATAGCTAGTCAGTGTCTGAGGCAAGATTTGAACTCAGATTTTCCTGACTCCCAAGTCCAACCTTGTATCCATTGTGTCACCCAGCTAATCAAGACATGTTGCTAACCAATATCAACCAATCAATCAACAAATACATATTTGTTAAAGGCCTACTTCGTGCCAGGAGCTGTGCTAAGTGCTAGGGATACAAAAAGAAGCAAAAGACAGTCCCTGCCCTCAAGGAGCTTACAGTCTAATGGGGAAGAAAACAAGCAAACAAACATACACAAAGCAAGCCAAGTGCAGGGTACATAGGAAATAATTTAAAAAGGGAAGGCATTGGAATTAAGAGGGTTTGGGGAAGGCTTCCTGTAGAAGGTGGGATGTTAGGAAGTGGGATTTAAAGGAAACCAGAGAGGTCAGTAGTTAGGGGAGGGAAGGGAGAGCATTCGCGATATGGGGGACAGCCAAAGAAAGTGTCCAGAGCTGAGACATAAAATTTTTTTTTAGCTCCAGCCTGAGGAAGAGCTGAAAGAAATAACAAGAGTAACAGTACTGACACAATGGATGGAGGCTGGTCTTGGAATCAAGAATATTTGGTTCTACCCTGGTACTTAGTATTGATGCAGAAATGGGCAAGTCATTGGACTGCTTAGTACCTTAGGCAGCTCTTTAAGACTATACTTTGTAGTCTAGTCACTGATCTTCCTTGGTAGAAGGATGGGATTCTCTAGGCAATGGAATCACACATCTAGTCACCTACTCCCCCTCCACCACCAAACACAGGTAGGGAGATAGATAGATAGATAGATAGATAGATAGACAGATAGATGGATAAGTAGATAGGATAGACACAGACAGATAAAATAGATAGGATAGACAGGCATAAAGTAGGTAGGATGGATGGATGGATAAATAGATGGATAGATAGACAGATAGATAAGTAGATAGGATAGATGGATAGATAGATAAGTAGAATTTATACAGTGCTGTAAATTTTGCAAAGTGCTGATATGCAATATGTCAGTTGAGCCTTAAAATTGTGCCTTAGGTACAATTATTCCCATTTTTTTTTAGGGGAGGGAGCTGAGGTTGAGGCCAATTAAGTGACCTAGCTAGCGTCTTATAGCCAGTAAGTGGCAGAAGTATGATTTGAACCCCCATTTTTCTGACTCCAGGTCTAGCACTCTACCTATTATTATAGTATTTCTTTGACTTGAGAATAGAGGAGTAATTTCCGGACCAAAGAATATGGAGGCAGGTCTGAATGCTCAGTTACTTTAATTGAGAAACACTGAAACTCCATAGTCTACTCATTTTCTGTGATCCTAGGGGAGATGAGACTGATGAGTATAAATCAGAAGAAAAAAAATGTGCACATGACACACTTTTAAGTTTGATCTATGTTATTAACATTTTCTCCATCAGTTTCTTAAGTCTAGATAATCAACAAAACAATAAATTGAGCCCTTATTTGTAGTGTTTGCCAATTGGTGTAAATGTTCACATTGAAGTTTTGACTGACAGATCTCTCAATCCTTAGGAGCTGACTCTAGCACATCTTTGGTGCCAAGGATTATGGGTGATTAACAAGACTGGAGAAAAGAATCCTCCTGAGGAAGAGAGCACAGTTTTGGTCCAAGTCAAGATCAGATGGAGTGTTCCATCAAGCCAAAGTTCACTCCAGTGCAATGGTAGAAAAACAAGGGGGAAAAAGTAATAAATCTTTAAGAAGCTAATATGTCATCTACCAGGACAAACACAGTAGTAGCAAGGCAAGAAGTAGGTATGAACAAGATGGAGGCTTATCCAAGAATCACAAGATGGAGGCTTATCCAAGAATCACATATTCACAGGATATAAAAGTTGGAAGGTACCTCACCCTTCATCTCATCCAACCCATACTTGAATGGGAATCCTAGCAAATTAATATATTTTCTACATGACAGCCCTTCAAGAAGAAATAGGAAAAAAAAACTTATCAAGTTAAAGTTACCTTAAAGTGGAATGGATTGACTCATCATGTTCCTACTCACTAGAGATATTTAAGAGAAAAAAGGTAGAGGAAAAATTGCTACATATATTAGAATTCTTTTTCAGGTATGAGCTGGACTTTTACAGGTATGGGCTTCTGAGATCCCTTCCACCTTTGAAATTCTACAAGTCTTAAAGTCTTCTGAATTCTGAAATCTTTGAAGTCAGAGCTCATGTCCTCGCTAAGACTTTCTTCTCTAGGATACACATTTCGTTTCACAGGATGATAAGACTGTAAGATGGTAGATCCGTTGGTGGAAAAGACTGCAAGCCATTTGCTCCAATCCTTCATTTGTAGATGAAGGAGTTGAGATGTAGAGGAGTGAAATAATACTGATAATCCAGTAGATTCTTAATAAATGTTTATTGATTTACTGATGCTCATATAGTACCATGGTCTCAGCTTAATCACCCTTCTCTTGATGCTCCCATACTCATCAGTATCTTTCTTAAAATGTAGTTTGTAAGACTGAACTTCCTGCATAGTCAGCCAGGGTAGAGGACAGTGGTACCTCACCTCCTTGGTCTGGGTGCTGTACCTCTCTCTTGTAGCCTCTGATCATCTTAGGCTCTTTGGCTGCCATATCTGTCCTTCTGCTGCTGAATCTTTGAGCCAAACAGGTTGACCTTTACATTTATCTCTATTAAATTTCATCTAATTAGAGTTGGCTCATTGTTCTAATCTGTCTCTTTCACTCCATGGGTTAGCTAACCCTCCCAGCTTCATGGGAGCTATAGCTTCAATAAGCATTGCCAACCACACTGTGATCCAAGTCAATAATGAAATAATTGCTGAGCAGCAAAGGACCAAGGCCAGATCATGAGGCATGCCATTGAAAATGTCTCTCCACTGTGGACTTCCCTCTTCCCAGTGTGTTATTTATACACTCTCCTTGCTCCACATGAGACCAGATACTAATTAAGATGTTAAAAGAGAGGACAGACTGATGTTTACCTCTTCCCCACATGTTGGTTATAGGGAGCTGGACTTATTGTTCCTTTCACTCTCTTTAAGTTCATCTGCCTCTTCACAGACATGGCCTATTGGTCTGACTTCTGGTTTCTGAGTCATAATTATTTCACAAACTCAGCCCTCAATAACCAGAAATGTAGGCAGATTTCTCTGTCCTAAGCTCTGCTCCCTTTGTTTCAATCTCCTTTTTGAATCATTTTAGGAATTATAGTGGCTCCTGGCTAACCTAGATATTCCCAAAGTTGGTGTATTTTGCACATCCACCCTTAACTGATTTTTCAACTATTAAAAAAGACATCAAAGCTGAAATATCACCCACTAGAAATTTGCCAACACCCCAAGCACCCTACCCTTCCCAGATTTTATTAGTTAAAGTTCTCAGAAAAGGAGGTTAGCTATTTTAAAACTATGCAGCTATAAATTTTTTAAAGGCATGGTCTATTTAACATACTATTTGAGGCTCAATTAAAGAAAACAGGTCTGATATGAAATGGGAGTCTGGTAAATATCTGAAATACTTTTGGCACTATTTAACATTTATTATTTTAAAAAAAACCTTCAGGAAGAGAGGAATGAACAGAGAGGTAAGTGGCTTTATAAAAGGAAATTTCATCAAGACAGGGTATTTGAAGTGAGGATTTTTTCCCTAATTTCCCCTGAACATCAGAGTGAGCAAATGTAAGAAAAACAGCTGAAGGAGTTGAGGGAGGGAGGGAGCAAACATTTACTAAGTGCCAGAGACTGTGCTAAGCACTTTATGAATATCATCCCATCCTATCCTCACAACAGCTCTGGGAGGTGGTCAGTGCTTTTATCCACATTTTATAGTTGAGGAAACTGAGGCAGACAGACATCAAGCGACTTGCCCAGAGTCACACTGCTAGAAAATGTCTGATGGAGAATTTGAACTCAGGACTTTCTGACTCCAGGCCCAGGGATCTATTCACTGTTCCACCCAACAGCTACCAAGGAAAAGGAAAACTGTCATAACCTAGAAGATTCACATGGTGACTCCAAAGT
Source organism: Phascolarctos cinereus (assembly GCF_003287225.1). Classification (NCBI taxonomy): domain Eukaryota; kingdom Metazoa; phylum Chordata; class Mammalia; order Diprotodontia; family Phascolarctidae; genus Phascolarctos; species Phascolarctos cinereus. Next base: position 260,880,858 of record NW_027555514.1, on the reverse strand, counting down.
ATCCTTCAAGCTCAGGCCTGTGCAATATTCGGGCCAGACCCAGATCTACCAATTCAGTGCCCATGCCATGAGTATCTATTATGTGCTTTGCAAGGGGTCTCTAGCACCGTCCCTGACTTTAAGTAGGAGTGTCATAGATTTTCATTAAGGTGCTGCAACACTGTATGCAGCAAGAATTTGAGCTTTAACTGGTTTTAATAAGCGTCGTGCTAAGTAGACAATTGTCAAGCTGATAGGATTTGAGGGACTTCAGATACTTCAACCTACCATGGACCTGCACTTCCTAAAATTCCTCATGTATGAGGGGCAGCCTAAAGTGATAGCTCCTAAGCCCCCACTAGTATATTTACTTTTAAGAGTCAGCCAGTTGACACAATGAGCTCAAAACAAAGATATTTACTGGAATGAAACAGCACGAATTAACACACCCATAAATCTAATGTACATATGGGGTCAGTGAGAAGAGTGGACACACAAATAGGGGACACTAATAGAGAGGAACACATGGCCAAGATGATTCAGTAACTCACACCTCTATACTTCTAACACTATAGGCCTCAGGCCCACCCTTTCCCACTCTCCATATTAAGTTCCCATGCTCCTTGGGGTGCAACATCTCTGCTGGAAAGGTCATCTTTTTTTGGTTACCTTGGTCTATTATTCTTACAGCTCAATTTTCTGCTGACAAGAATAATGTTCTCTATTAAGTTTCTAATGGGCATGACACTTCGTCTTGATTAATTGTTTCATATGTGGTGGGGAGTGATGAGGTAAATGCCCTCCCTGTTGCTTGCTACACTTTGTAAGAAGTACATGGGAAAAGGAAAAGAATGACTCCCTCTCAAGAATTGGGTTCTTCCCTTATGGTTGGTTCTCTTCTTAATTCTGCAGATGACTTTTTTTTTTTATGAAGCAATTGGGGTTAAGTGACTTGCCCAGGGTCACATAAATAGTCGGTGTCGAATGTCTGAGGCCGGATTTGAACTCAGGTCCTCCTGACTCCAAGTCTGGAGCTCTATTCATTGTGCCACCTAGCTGCCTCTCACAGGTGACTTCTTAAAGAGTGTGTCTGCAAAGTTGGATGGCTTGCTTTATAAAAGGCAACAAAAATGTTTCTGATACTTCATCTAGCCAACTCTAAAATTCCAATGAATTGATGACAAAACTTCATTTCTCCTACAGGGTCAACTAAGAGTAAACAGTGCTTTTATCTTCTTTTACAAGTTGTTGATGGGCCACTCTCAGTTTTACATTCTTTATAATGGGTGAATAGGGTAGCTAGGTGGGATAGTGGATAGAGTGCTGGCCCTGGAGTCAGGAGGACCTGAGTTCAAATCCAGCCTCAGACACATACTAGCTCTATGACCCTGAACAAATCACTTTGCCTCAGTTTCCTCATCTGTCAAATGAACTAGAGAAGGAAATGGCAAAACTGCTCCAGTATTTTTGCCAAGAAAACCTCAAATGGGGTCACAAAGAGCCAGACATGACTGAAAATGACCAAACGATAACGATAGCAACAAATGGGTGAATAGGCCACTAAGAGTATGAGCTACTGAAAGAATGAGGCCTTTTGGAGGAAAGTGAAAATTCAAGGATGATAAACGTGAAAAAGGGAAAATCCTCAATATCCTCTGGCTTTTCACAATTAGTTCAGTAATTAGCAAAGTTGGCTTGGAAGTGTAATTGAACAGGGACCCTCTGATCTACTTCCTATCATACAAAATTAATACAAAGTAATTGAGAAAACACCTTCATAAGACTTAAGAACTCCTATTGATTCAGTGACCAGCTACAGTTCCTAAGGACCCCCCAATGAAGCAGGCTACTGAACTCCTGACAGGAGAGTGATAGAGAATGTGCACTATTAGACGCAGACAGTGAGGAATTTGGTTTGCTTGAATGTCCTCATTTGTTACAAAGATTTTGTTCTTCTTCTTCTTCCTTCCTTCCTTCCTTCCTTCTTCTTCTTCTTCTTCTTCTTCTTCTTTTCTTCTTCTTCTTCTTCTTCTTCTTCTTCTTCTTCTTCTTCTTCTCCTTCTCCTCCTCCTTCATTTTTTAGGAGAGGAAGATAGGAGAAGAAAATCAATCCTTGTTAACAGAAGAAAAAATTAAAGTTCAAACAAAAACAAAATAATTGAGAAATCAACATGGATAGAGGAAGTGGATAGAGAGCTGGCATAGGGGTCAAGATGACCTAGTTTCAATTCCTCTTCTTCCTTATACTAGCTGTGTGACCTTGGGAAAGTCATTTCTCTTCTCAGTTTCCTCACTTAGGTATTTTCTATATCTATGAAATCACAAATTCATCCCTAATTTGATGAGGGAAGGGGAGGGAGCAATGGTGAAGAGCTGGTAACAAGAAAAGCCTCTTGAAGGAGGTGATATGCATACTGACCTTGAAGATGTCTGGGAGTTCCAAGAGGCTGAGATAAGGAGGAGGAGAATTAGAAACTGTGGGGCAGAGTCAAAGGATGGAATGTTGTGGGTGGGGAACTGCACTAGGCCTGTTTAACTGTGGAGAGTATGCAGGGGAATAATGTGGAATCAGCCTACAAAGGTAGATTGGAGGCAGATTGTGAAAGACTTTAAATGCTAAATGGAAAGGTTCTTCTAGCCTAGAGAGCTGGTCTGGATTGGGGGAGGGGGCACTTGGATGGTTGCCTGGGCAGTGATCCTGGTACTGCTTAAAATAAGAGATAGCCCTGCACATGAACTCTATCAGCTTCTCAGTTTTGCCAGAGGCTGTCCATGAATTTAATCAAGGCAGAGAACCTGTTTTGGGGGCTGTGTAAGGATTTTATTACTTTTTAACTGTGGGAAAGCACCTACAAGATTTGGTCTGTGCACATATATAAAATATGTTTATGCATTCCAGGTTTATACATCCCAGTGTTATGGAACTGGATTGGACTGTCTCTGCTGCTGCCCCAGGAGGAGTCAGGGTGGAGGACTCCCTTCTTCCCTCCTTCTGCTGGTGGCAGCAGCTGCCACAATCCCCCGAGTCTGTCTTTGCAGAAGGCAAGTGCTTATTGACTTCCCAACTAACAATCTGCCTGGTTTGGTTGACAGTTCCATATTCTGATGGATCTGTGGTCCCATCAACATGGGTTGTTGACTCCTACAATATAGATCTCAGCTTATTCCAGCCTGCCCACCCTGTAGAATGATGATTCACATTAAATAGAATGTAGTTTTTAAAATTTTGTAGCTGCATATATGTTGCCAAGTGGTCTACAACTCTTGGAGAGCTGTCTGGACACTGAGATGTTGGTGACTTGCCTAAAGTCACACAGCTAGGATGTGTTGGGGCAGTATTTGAATCCAAATCTTCATTATAAATGCTAAATAAAGGCTCTGTCTCTATCTATCCATCATTAACTATGTATCTATCTGTCTGTGTATGTATGTATGTGTATGTATGTGACCATCTGTCTCTCCACCTTTCCCTCCCTCTCTCCCTCCTTCCCTTCATCTCTTTCTCTCTCTCTCTCTCTCTCTCTCTCTCTCTCTCTCTCTCTCTCAGCTTAGGGGTGCTGGGACCCCAAAATCATGACACATGGGTCCTGTCCAAAAGAATTTGACCCAAGCCTTCTTTCAGCCAAAGACAAGGTTTATTAGAACATCCTCTATATTGGCCAGACTCTTAAGGAGTCTGAACATGAGCCATTGGCTAGATTATAGGAATCTGAGCACCTTGATAGAGACAAGATGGACCTTATATACAGAAAGATTGTAGGAGGGATCTAGGAGTGGCCAAGTAGTTTGGAGTGACAGAAGGAGGGATCTAAGGAGGATCTGGATTAGGTGGCCAGTAAACTGGGCTGAACAGTTTACCTGGGACCTGGACCACATGGCCAAGGGAGAATGTAGACTGGTTAGGATTAGTAGGATGTGGTAGGGGGAGCTGGGGGGCATAGGGAGGTAAGACAATGGAGGGCTGGGCTAAGTTAAGGGTAATAGAGAATTAGGAGATTGGGCATAGCCAAAATGAAAGGCCAGTTGATGCAATTACAGTCTCAGATGAAAGCCAGAGATTTGGCCATGTGGGAAAGTCCATTATTTTTTTCTTTTTGGGGTCTAGATCCCATCCTCACCACATCCTTTTGTCTCTCCTATTTATCTTCTCTTCTCCCTTCCTCTGGCCCTCTCTTTCTCCATCCCTGTCTCTCCCTCTATCTCTCTCTCCTTCTCCCCTCCTCCATCCATCCATCCATCCATCCATCCCTCCATCTATCCATCCTTTCACCCATCTCTCTCTCATTCTCTCTATTCTCTCTCTCTCTTTCTCTCTCTCTCTCTCCAATCATCTATCTGTCTGTCTATCTATCCATCCACCTAGCTAGCTTGCTATTTCCAAGCTGAGCTCTCTATCAACAACTTGGTGCTGCCATTGTCATAAATACTATAATATACTCCTAGAATTATATTATCTTAGAGGAGGTGATAGTGGCTATCTATCCCATTGCTCCTGCAGTGCAGAAATCCCCTGTAGCATCTTTCATAGATGACCATACTGCTTTCTTGAACTCTGTTGGTGATAGAAAGTTTAATACCTGGTGGAATAACTCATTCCATTTGTACATAGCTGCAATTATTTTTTTTTAAAGTTTCTCATTAAATTGGGCTGATAATTTCCTTACTGTGCCTTCTCTACCTCTTGCCTTCCAGAGCAGTACAAAGTGAGCCAGTTCTTGCTTCTACCCAACAGGTAATCAACTATTTGAGGGCAATCTCCTAGGCTTTCTTTTAGTCTTCCCCTCTCCAGGCAAAGCATCCCTAGTTCCTTTCATTGTTCTTCCTATGACCTAGTGTCCAGGCATTTTACCCACCTGGTCCCCTTTTGGACTAGGTCCAGATTGTCAATATCACTCTTTCACACTCAGCCCCCAGAACCCAGTACTGCCCTCCGGATGGGCCCTGATTGGGGCAGGGAACAGAAGACAGATGACTTCTTGTGATCTGAATGATATACTTACTTCTATTAATATCAACTAAGAGTCCATTTGTTTTTTGAGCAGTCACATAGCACTATGTGCTCATGTCAAATCCATTCTTTTTAAAGACCTAAACTGTGATTTTATTCATAGAGGGAGTTCTTGGTGAGGAAACTTCCTTTACCAATGAATGTCCACAATTTATAGTCTGAGATGAACATCTCTGGGGACTGAGACGTTAAGCAGCAAGTATAAATGAGAGAAGGGACTTGAAGCCAGGTCTTCCTGACTTACGAGGCCAGATTTCTATCCACTGTACCACAGCATCTTCCTCTAAGCTTATATTCACTGAAATCTTTTCTCTACATATGGCTGCCAAATCTAGTTTCATACTGTTGTTGTTCCGTCATTTCAGTTATGTATTATTCTTCATGGCCCATTTGGAATTTTCGTGGCAGAAATACTGGAGTGGTTTGCCAGGCAAACAGGGTTAAGTGATTTGCCCAAGGTCACACAGCTAGTAAGTGTCTGAGACTGGATTTGAATTCAGATCTTCCTGATTCTAGGCCTGGTGCTTAATCTATTGCACCACCATACTATCTTTCTCCATTGTTTTTTTGGGTGAAGCAATCAGGATTAAGTGACTTGCCCAGGGTCACGCAGCTAGTAAGTGTCATATGTCTGAGACTGGATTTGAAGTCAGGTCCTCATGACTCCAAGGCCGGAGCTTTATCCACTGTACCATGTAGCTGCCCCTTCTCCATTTTTTTAAAAACAGAAATGGAGAACTTACTATGTATTTCTGTAAATTTTATCTTGTTGGCTACCACCAAACCATTGTGACCTATTGAGATTCTTTTGAATCTCCATTCTGCATCTCCATCTCTACCAGATATATGTCATCAGACATTTTGATAAGAATGGAGTCCACATCTAATCATCTCAGAGTCTCAGAGTTTGTAGATATCATGGAGATCATATATTGTTTAATTCATACCTGAAAATGACTGATGAGGGGTCTCTGACCTCCACTTAAAGACTCTCTGTGGTAGGGAACTAATTGTTTCCTGAGGGGGATCATGGGGGCTTACTATCATTAAATGTCTTCAAGAGGAGCCTGGATGACCAGGCGTGGATGACACACCTGGATGATACTTCTTACTTAAACTTCCATTGACAAATAATCACATTCAAGAATACACATAGAAACTTCCTTTTTTTAAAAAAAAATTCTCCTTTTAATTTAAATTTTAAATTTTAATTTTAATTTCGGTCTCTAGACCCATGATTTCCTCAAACAGAGGAAGCTTCCTCCATCAGTGAAGTTTTTTGATTGACAGTTGGTAACATCTTTTATGATGAAAGCTGCCAGGGGCCCTGAGAGGTTAAGTGATTTGCCCAGAGTCACACAGCTAATGTCTATCAGAAAGAAGACTTGAACCTGAGCTTTCCTGGCTCCATGGCAGACCCTCCTATGCACTATATCAAACCACAAGGTGAGAAATGACAAAACAAAACAAAATGAGAATTGATCTTGAGTTTATGTGTGCTTGTGAACCCCTATTATGTATTACATATGAAAACTGAAATGGACAACGTATAGAAACAGACAGTATCACTGCAAATAACCAATTTTTGTTGTTGTTGTTTCTTTGACTAGATCGTACCAGTGGGGGATAGCTTTCCTTTCTATCTTTGAACAAGTCATTCATTGATCAGAATGTTGACTGGGACAAGGTCAAGGTCTTTTGTAATTTCAACAGAATTCTTGAAATGTCTAACATTGTTTGATGTTTATTATTCCTTCTTTGTATATTACCAAAAATGAAATGGATATTACAGAATGACACAATCAATGATGGAAACTCTATCTGTCTCTCTGTCTCTGTCTTTCTCTGTTTTTCTTTCTCTCTCCTCTCTATCTCTCTCTCTCTTTGTCTCTCTGACTCTGTCTGTCTGTCTGCCTGCCTGTCTGTCTCTCTTTCTTTGTCTCTCTGTCTCTGTCTGTCTCTCTTTGTCTCTCTGCTCTGTCTTTCTCTTTGTCTCTGTCTCTGTCTCTGTCTGTCTGTCTGTCTCTCCCAGATTTAGGAAGTGAATATGGGCTTACTCACCAACTTCTCCCCAAGACATTCAATAAAGCACAATACATACTATAATCCTCAGTCATCACATAGTACAATGGAAAGAATATGGATTTGGAGTCAGAATAATTTGATCTAAATCTCAGCTCTGCTGCATACAACCTGTGTGAATTAGATGATAATTCAGGTGTCTTCAAGCTCTAAATCTATGGTCCCATGATCTTAGGTATAAGCTTGGGGAGTCATGTCTAGACAGAAATTTATCTGAAAATTTATCTGAAAAAGATCTGGGGGTTCTTGTGGACTGCAAGCTTAATATTAGTTCAGCATGGTAGCCAATAAAACTTAAGTGATCCTGCCTGTGGTCATACAGTTTGCAAATAATAATAGTAATAATGATGATGATGATAAATGGCATTTACATAGTTCTTTAAAGTTTGTAAAGAGCTTTACAAATATCATCTTATTTATCCTTACAGCAACTCTAGAAGGCAGATTCTATTGTCATCCCCTTTTTACAGCTGAGGTAGTTGAGGCGAAGAGAGGTTAAGTGACTTGCTTTAGGGTCATAGAGCTCGTCCAAGATAGACTGTGAATTTATTCTTCCTGACTCCAAGTCCAGTGCTTTATTCACTGAGTCACCTGTCTTTGTCTGTCTCTCTTCTTCTGTCTTGCTTTGATTCTGTCTCTTCCTTTCTGTCTTTGTCTCCCCTCTCTCTCTCTCCCTCTTCTCTCTCTCTCTGTCTCTCCCCCCTCATCCCTTTTGTGTACACACAAAGCATAATATCCAGGAATGAAGAGGTTATGGGTCCACTATATTCTGCCCTAACTGGGCCACATCTAGAGTACTCTGTTCAGTAATGGGCGTCATATTTTAGAAAAAAAAATAAATTGTGGAGTGCCCCAGAAAGAGCAACCAAGATGGTAAAAACAAACAAAAACAAAAAACCAACCCCCCCCTCAAATTCATGACATGTGAAAATGAATTGAAAGAAATGGGGATATTTGCCCTGAAGAAGAGAAGATTTAGGCAGAGCTTTATGTCTGTTTTCAAATAATTGAAGTTTCATCTGTAGGAGAAGGAACAGAGGTTTGTTGTTGTTTTTCAGCTGTTGTGATTATGGCCAAAGGGCAGAGCTAAGAACAATGAATAGGAATGTAAAAGGCAGCTATTGGTTTGATATAGGGAAAACTGCTTACCAGGTAGGTCCTCCCCAAAGTGGGACTGGCTGGCTCACGTGGTAGTTGCCTCTCTCTCTAGAGTCTAAAGGCAAAGACTGGATGGCCATTTGCTGGGCAGCTTGTAGAGATGACTATTTTTATCGATAGGTTCGAAATGGTGGCCTCTTAAGTCCCTCCCCACCCTTCTGTGACCTGGTGCAGTGTAATGAGGGTTGAGACCGTAGCATCTTTCCTTTAAAATCCAGAAGAGATTTGAGGGAGGTCAATTTCATAAGGGGAATTTTATTTTCAGGTGGGAAAACTGAGGCCAGGAGAAGGAAGTGTCTTACCCGGGGCCACATACTTAGTAAGTGGCAGAGCTGGGATTTGATTCCAAGTTCTCCGATTCCAAGTACAGCATGTTGTGTAATGAGGAGGATGAGGACATGGTCATTTTCCCTTGGTCTGCACCCAGAATGCCTTTATCAACTATGGAAAAATACCATTTCAACTTCCCATTCCAAGGAGGGAAGTGCTCCATTACTGAAGGTCAGGAGGCACAGAAGCCAAACACTTTGGCAGGGCCGGGAAATCTGATTCGTAGTTCTGAGCCCAGGAAAGAAAAAGATTAATAGCCATGGTATTTCAAATTCTGAACACGCCCTCTTGCTCAACAAGCAAGCCATGGTGTAGTACAGGGGTGGGGAACCTGCAGCCTTGAGGACACATGTAGCCCTCAAGGTCCTCAAGTGCTGCCCTTTGATGAATCCAAACTTCACAGAACAAATCCCCTTAATAAAAGGATTTGTTCTCTAAAACTTGGACTCAGTCAAAGGGCTACACTTGAAGACCTAGAGGGCCGCATGTGGCCTTGAGTCACAGGTTCCCCACCCCTGTTGCAGTAGAAAGAACAATGGGATGGGGGGGAAGTGGGCCACTTGGCCAAATCCCTGGGAATCTCTATTAAAAAACAATGGAGTTCATTCCATGATCTCTAAGCCTAATTCCAGATATAAAAGTCTAAGATTTATGAACTGCTTGAAAGCAGCTTATTCCCTTAAAAACAATGAACCCACACCACTATTTTTCATCTTGGAGGATACAGGATTACATAGGGTTATAGGAGGGAAATGGGAATCAAACAAATGAACTCAAAAATCTTAGGAACATAGACTCAGATGTAGAAAGGGCTTTCAGAGATCAAATAATCCAACCTCTTCATTTTTCAGGTGAGAAAACTGAGGCCCATAGCAAGCATTCTTTGCATTGGAGAGACTACCTCAGTCACTCTTCTTGACATCTCAGATGATGGTGAAGGCCTGGGAGAGGAGAGGAGTAAATAGAATGGAGAAGCTTATCATTACACCTTTCACAGCCTTGTTCTGTTTCATGATGTAGTAATTTGTAGCATCCCGCTACAAATATTCTATAGTTCATAGAATCATAGATTTAGAGAGGAATGGACCCTAACTGCCATTTAATTCAAGCTCCACCTTTTACAGATGAGGAAACTGAGGCTCAGACAAATAAGTAAGTGGTAAGAGCCAGGTAGTGAGTAGTAGAGACAGAATTCAAACTCAGGTCATAGATTTAGACCTAGGGAGGGCATTAGGAGCCATTTGTCCAACCTCTCTAATTTTATAAATGAAGAAAATAATGCTAAAGGAGGTTAAATCACTTGCCCCAAGGTCACATGTGACTGATGTGGGATTTTGACAGTTGGCCTCTGAATCTAAACCCAATATTCTTTCAACCATTGAGGAGGGATCTCTTGTTACTTCCCTGGGTTTCCCTCTTCTGCATCTCAGTATTTCTCTGTGTCTTCAGTCATGTTCTCCTCTTTCCCCTCAGCTTCAGAGGATGAGCTGCCCATCCTCTTTCAAAGGTTAATTTTATTATTTGTTCTCTTCTTCTTCTCCTTTCTGGACTCCCCCATGACCTTACTCCTTTTATGACTCATTTTCTCCAGCATCTTCCCTTTCCCTCATTTTATGGGCTCTTTGTCTTTTGCCAACAAATATTCTTAGATTACCCCTATCCTAAAAACAATACAAAAATTTAAAAGAAATCTCTTTTCTTTTGACTTTGAGCCCCCTGACAATTACAATCTTAATCCTTTCATTTTTCACAATTAGAATTCAAAAAAATCTTTTTCTAACTTCCTTAATTTCTCACTCCCACTCCTTTTTTTAGTTCCTTGCAGACTTACCACTCTAATGAAACTATCTCCATGGTTAGCAGTAGTCAGTTGTTAAATCTCATACCCTTTTCTTAGCTCTCAACCTTCTTGACATTTCTGTACCATTTGACACTGTTGAAATGTCTTCCTCACCTCTGGAATCTTCCCCTACCCCAACTGATACTTATTTCATATCATGGAATCAACTTTGGCACTGGAGTCAAGTCAAATAACAACTTTGACCTTGACTACCTCTGGGACCTGAATCTTCTTGGATCTCAGCTTCCTAATCTGTAAAATGAAGGATTTGGGCTTTATGGTTTCTGAGATCCCTCCCAGCCATGGATGCATGAGCCTGTGGTCCTAGCTTAGATTCTGTGATAATACTCACTTTTTTTTTCTATCTGACCTTGTATTGATTTATTTAAGTGGTATCCAACCCCTCATGACCCTATTTGAGGTTTTCTTGGCAAAGACACTGTAGTGGTTTGCCGTTTCCTTCTCCAGCTCATTTACAGATGAGGAAACTGAAGCAGGGTTGAGTGACTAGCCAGGGTCACTCAGTTAATACCTGAGTTCAGATTTGAACTCAGGAAGATGAATCTTTTTGATTCTAAGCCCACTGTGCCAACATACCTGTCCCTAGGTGTCTGATCAATCTTTATCTCTTCCACTGGTTAATCTTTATCCTCCCATCCCCTAAGTGTGGGTATCCCTAAAGGCTTTGTCCTTGGTTCACTTTTTTCTCTCTGTCTCTCTCCTCTGCATCCCTTGGAGAAGTAAACTGTGCTCTTCTAGCTTTAAGCTGTTTGAGGGCAGGGTTTCTGTTCTCACCCCACTTTCTCACCCCAGTGAGTATCTTGAACATAGAATATGTAAGATTGGAGGTTTGAGGTTTGAGGAGAGGAAATATTTTTATTTTGAAGTATGGTGATCTTTGAATCCCAGACACCCAGAAGGCACTGAAATGAATTTTCAGAGATCATCTACCTAGACCTGGGGGGGAGGGATTTAACAACAAGAGAGTCCAACTCTCTTATTTTACAGATAAAGAAACTGAGGTGAAGAGGTTAGGTGAGATGTTCACTATCACACAGTGTCTAAGGTAGGATCTGAACTCAGACCTTCTTTGCTCCAAATCCAAAACTTGTTTTGCTTCACCTTATTTCCTCAAACAATTGGTTCAATGGATTAATTTAATTTGAATTGAAATGAAATAGAAAGTGGAGAAAAAAGATTGACAATATGTAGCTGTTCTGCCTTTGTGTGCTAGGCTTGTAGAAGGAACACGGCCAACAACTGATCCCCTCAGATAATGGGGCAATAGCCTTGGGGAGTTCACTGACAGGTCATAATTGCCCATAAAAAGAGAAAAGACAACAGTTCTTACTATGCTATGATATTCTCAAGGTGGGGGGAAAGCAGGAGAGAAGAAAAGAGAAGGACAAAGATATTTCTTCCCATTCAGAAATGGTTTGCTTGAGTTAAGCATGGTTAATGGTAAGATGGTTCAATGTTTATGAGTTTCAGTGAATGAGTACTAGGCCTGGGGTCAGGAAGAATTAGGTTCAGATCTAGCCTCAACTGGTAAGTAGTTGTGTTACCTTGGGCAAGTCTCCTAACCTCTGTCTGCCTCAGTTTCCTCAGCATGGAGATCATAACAACATTTACTTCACTGGGTTGTTGGGAGGCTCAAATGAGATAATATTTGCAAAGCACTTAGCACAGTACATAGGTGCTTAATAAATGCTTGTTTCTCTTCCCCTCCTTTTGCCCTTCATCTCTCATTTTCACTAGAGAAGCGCTAAAAATTCCACATGGTCCCATAGGTCATTGAGCAGATGCCCAGTTTCCCCTTGGGATGGTCTGGTTCTGGACATTGTCACAGGAAGGTTCAGCATACCCTGGAGGCCACGCCATCATGTTCTTTGTTTAACTCTTTTTGCCGTGGCCTGGTTGCTGTCATTTTCTTGTTTGTGCTAACTAAACTTGTCTCCTGGGCAGGAACTTTGCTAGTTCTGCAATGTCAATTCTTAATGAATGTAAAAATCATCAACACCAAAACAGACGCACTGGCATTAGTCCCAGAACCCTTGATGCATGGAGTAATTGCACATCTCATCATATAAATTAGGTCATTGCATGCCCAAGCAGGTGGTTTATCAGTGGGGAGGTATTTAAACTTTATGTGCACGTACAAATGTGGGACTTTTTTTTTTACTGCGCCCATTATTATTTTTTTTCCTTTTTTAACTTGGAGGAAGTAGGTCATACTTAAGAATGTGTATTGTCTATGAATATCTCTAGTGCTGTGCAATAAAATGTGGTAGAAATATGTCCAAAAGACTAGTAAAAAAATCCTTGTAGTGAGGTTACCTCTAGTTTCCAGTGTTAACAACTTTCTGCTGAATGGACCCTGGCACTCTTCAATATTACTCAGCTACAATGCTGATTGGAAAGTCAAATCAGAGGTCTTCTCCAACTGGACTGCTAATAGGACCCTGCCCTCTCAAGCTCCTATGGATTTGCAGAGGACAACCTCATCATGCCAGAAATGCATACCTCGACATCTCTGGCTGTTGAAATCATTCTCTATGCTATAGATTAGTGGTTCTCAATCCTTTTGGTATGTCACATATACCTTTGGCAGGCTGGAGAAGTCCATGGACCCCTAATTGGAAGAATTTTTTTTTCTTTTTAGGCAATTGAGGTTAAGTGACTTGCCAGGGTCACACAGCTAGTAAGTGTCATGTGTTTGGTCTGAGGCCAGATTTGAACTCAGGTACTCCTGACTTCAGGGCCGGTGCTCTATCCACTGCGCCACCTAGCTGCCCTGGAAGAATGTTTTTAAATAAAGGAAATAAAATACATAGGATAACAAAGAAAATTAAACATGCTGAAATGCTGTTATTGTGTTGTTGTGGTTCAGTTGTGTCTGACTCTTTGTGACCCCATTTGGAGTTTTCTTGGCAAAGATGCTGGAGTGGTTTGCCATTTCCTTCTCCAGCTCATTTTATGGATGAGGAAACTGAGGCAAACAGGGTTAAGTGACTTGCCCAGAGTCACACAGCTAGTGGAGTATTTGAGGCTGGATTTGAACTCAGGCCTTTCTGACTCCAGGATGAGTGCTCTATCCACTGTGCCTCCTAACAGCCCAAAATGCTGTTAACAAAATACTAAAAACAAACAAGTTCGGATAACCCAAATTAAAATCCCTGCTCTGGACCATGTAATAACATCATGGGATCACGTATTAAAAGCAGAAAGAGACTTTAAAAGGTCCTAGTCTAATTCCTTCACTTTATAAATGAAGAGACTGATTCATATATAAGTTTAAAAGTTATCAGAGTCAGAATTTAAACTGAGGTCCATATGACTCTCTTTCTCTCTTTCCGCTGTACCATGCCAAATCCACATGGTTCTAAGGAGATTTCTACAGGAAGAGAGCAGATAGCTGACTGTTGAGCACATGAACACTGACTCTGGTCTTGTGGCTTTTTGCTCCAAAGAGAGAACTTTTACTTTTGTATATTTTACAAAATTCACGGTACAAAAGAGTTCTGAGATGTGTTCTCTGTGACCTGACCCATTTCCATGGTTAAGAATTGTATGATCATTCTAACAGAGCATTAGATGTCCTTGGATCCAGAGTTAACACCTTTTTTCTTCAATGCTTCAAAGCTTTGTGATTTTGTTGGTGTGAGTACTCCCTCGCTGATAACTACTTAGATTTTTTTTTTTAGTGGTCACGGGTGGAAATCTCATGCAATTCAACATTAGGATTTTATCATGTTCAAGGCAATGTGCTCAGGTATATAAGGACAAGCAAAACAGTCTGCCTTCAAAGAGCTTATGTTTTCCTTGGGGGCTCGGGGTTAAAGCATATATACAAATCAGCGTAGTACAGGTGCAGTGGGGCATTGAAGATCACTGTCAGCTAAAGAATGGAAAGTGTCACTGACTGTCTGTAGGAACGCCTGGCAAACATTGGGATGTGACTGGACCTGAAACAATACTTGCTTCCTCCCCCCATTCTAGAGGGAAGAGCCAATTGAAATTTCACAAAAGATATAAAGTATATGTAGATGAGGACCTAAGAATGTTCCACTGCCATGATGAATGAGACTGAAGACTCAATGGTAGAAACATGAGGGACGATTTCTACTTGTTTTCATGGCCTCCATGATCAAGTAGCCCATGGGGGCAAATGGAGCCTGAGAACTCATCATCTTCTCCAAGGTGTAACCGAAAGTGAGTCAGGAAGAATTCTTTGGGTTGATCACCGCCATTTTTGCTGCTGCCATGATTGGGATTGGATGTATGGCCACCAGGAGCCACTGCATTAAAAACAACAACAACCACCAAAAAACCCTATCCCTTCCTCCTTTGCTAGGAGCTACAATTGGTAAAACTCTCCTTTTCTCTTCCCTCAGGGGACAGCATGTTTCTGTTCCAAAACTTATTTCTGCTTCTTTTAAAGTTTATATACTACATTATTGATCACCCAGTCTCCTAAGTAGATATGAAGATAAAACTGCAGTCACTGAATTTCATTATTGGTCTCTGTAGTTCATTTGCTCAAGGGCAATTGAGAGGGAAATTATGGGCAGATGCACAGAGAGAAAGAAAAAATCCCTGCAAATTGCTAGGGTTTCCTCAGGTGGTGCTCAAAATAAATCAAAGAGAATTTATTGATAAACATTATTATAGCTTCCCCAAATCAGGAAACATGTTAAGCTACTTGAATCTGGACTGCCATAGATTCTCCTAGGCACAAATGAGTTAGCAGTGTTGGGGGTGGGGGGGGAGGTTTGGTGAAGGGGGTGCTTTCTCCTAAGTCTCCCCTGAGATAGTGATATTGGGTGACTTTCTCTTCCTATTCTTCCATTTCTTCCAATGCTCTATTAAATGTGTATTAAATGGCACAAGGTTCAAGGAAACCCTGTTCTCTTTGGGGTAGAGCTGAGAAGAGCTAGAGAGAGTCATGCGTGAAGGGAGAAGTTGGGAAAAAGTGACTCTGCCCACACCAGGGTGGGGGCCAGAGGTAGGGAGTAGTTAGTTCTCTTTAGTCATATAACTGTCTGTTCAATCTGTTTCCACTGTTTATGAGAAAAGTTGAGGAAGACAACACTAACAATTGGGGAGGGGGGAGGGAAGTAATCAAAGAAAAATTCCTGTGGGATGTGGCACCTCAGCTGATCCTTGAGGGAAAATGAAGATTCTGAGAAACAGAGATAAGGAAGTAGTTTGTTGGAGCTTTGGGGAAGAGCTTGCACAAATGCATGGACATTGAACATTGAGTTCATGGAAGAGCTAGCAGAATAGCTTGACTGCAAAATAGTCTGTGAAGGGGAGTGGTATTAAATAAAGCTGAAAGAGTAGGTTAGAAGCAGTTTACATTGTTGTTGTTAAGTCTTTTCAGTCATGTCTAGCTCTTCATGATCCCATTTGGGGTTTTCTTGGCAAAGATACTGGAGTAGTTTGCCATTTCCTTCTCTAGCTCATTTTACAGATGAGGAAACTGAGCCAAACAGGGTTAAGTGACTTGTTCAAAGTCGCACAGCTAGTGAGTGTCTGAGAATGAATTTGAACTTGGGTCTGAGACTAGATATGAACCAGAGTCTTCCTGACTTCAGGCAATCTATCTATTGGATCACCCAGTTGCACTGGAGGCAGATTATAGAGGGCTTTAAAAGCCAGTCTAAGTCTTTATAGAGGTGGAAGGTTGTCACTGGGAAACAAAGCAAAGAGTCAGGCTCCTTTGATGTGATGGTTACTTTTATTGAACTGGATGTCTTAAAATTCTTTATTATAAGGGATTGCTCTCAGGATTAGGTAGAAGATAGAGCTCTATTGGGAAATGTAGGTGATGTAAAATAGAAGATGGTGAGACCATTTCGTAGTCTAGACCAAAAGTGAAGAAGACCTGAATTTGAATGATGACTGTCAGTGGAGAGGAGGGGACAAATGTCAGTGATGATGAAGAGGCAAAATTGACAAGAGCATAGATTTAGAACCAGATAGGACCTCAGAAGTATCAGGTACACTCCTTTCTTCATTATATGATGGGAAAAACTGAGGCTCGGAGAGAGAGGTTGAGTGATTTTCCCAAGGCCATACAAATTGTAAGGGGGCAGAGCTGGCATATGAACTCTGGTTCTCTGACTCCAAATCCATTGTTCTTTCCACTCTACCACACTGCCTCTCCCACCTTAGAAACTGCTCGGATATGAGAAGGGAAGGAAGGTGGGTCATGGTGCTGAGAGAGCTGGAAGTCAAAGTATGACTTCAGGCTGGGGTTCTAAACATAAAGTCTATGAATTTTTAAAAACATTTTTAATAGCTATATTTAGATGCAGCTGGTTTCCTTTTAAATCTCATTTGTTTTATTTTGTATATTAAAAATATCACTATAGGGATTCCATATAGGCTTCACCAAACTTCCAAAGGAATCTCTGACACAATTAAAAAAAAAAAGGCTAAGAAAATTCAATCTAGGGATACCGACCTGTGAGACTGGGAAGGAGTCATCATCTTCCCACCAGCCTGGTGACGAGCATTTCTGAACTTGGCCATTCAGGTACTTGGGTGCTGAATCTCCCATCCGTCAGAGGAACTCTACATGAATCCCAGTGTGGTGTGTTCTGCCAAGCTTTGTTTTTCCTGGTGGGGACTTAGCGGATCCTAAGATCCTCTGAACTCAGGCTCACCACACACTACCATGAGATTTCAGAGGAGGTCTTTAGTAGTGGGACAAAGCATTAATACATTCTAATCCAATGCTATCTTCTCCTGATCTTTCCCCTTCCTTCTCTTTCCCCCTCACCAGGCAGTGGGGTGCTACTTTAACCTTTAATCAATATGGGTGATAGAAATGTTTGTGTCATCGCTGTTGTTGTTTTAAGACAAAAATACATCTTTTAAAAATTAAATTAAATAAGTCAGTGAGGGAGGGGGAGAGACAAGGAAGAAAAGCGCATCTCATTGTTAGGCCATTTGGTTGCTGACACTGTAGGAAAAATGGAATTTAAATTTAGCACCTAGTAAGTGTCTGCCAGGATAATTCCAGCTTCCCTCCTTACTTCTTAACTTTCCAAAAATAAATAGAATGTAGGAGTCAAGAAATAGCATTCCCTGGATTCTTTTTGGCTCAACACCTTTTTCACCTGAAAGAGAAGAAGAAGAAAAAAAGAAAAGCAAGGGAAGTAGCAAAGAATGATTCATAGCCTTTGAAATTAAAGAAATGGTATGATTTCAGAAAACAAGGAGGGCTCTATTGAGTTAGATATAAATTGAGCCTCATAAGTAAGCAGTGAGATTTTTAAGAACGCTTCATTATGCTGTTGGACTGAAATGAAAATGCTTGTGTGGGTCTTTTTTTCCCCCCCTAATCTCTGATCATTATTGTCTTCCATTTTCAGCCTGATCACCTGAGCTTTCCTCCTGCCCCACCACATCTACTTTTATCATATCAGCCCAATCCATTAGAGCAGAATAGCTTTCATGACTGAATTGTCTCCAAGACAATGTTAATGCTAGAAGTAGCAAAGCAATTATAATTTTCCAAAAGCAAAGGCACCTGGATTCACAATCAGAGAAGTAATCTTTCTCAGTCAAGGTCCCCATTGTTACTATGCTAATGTAATGTGTGCTAAGTGCTTTTTCCCTTGCAGGAACTAGAGGCAGATAGGGAGTTATTTCTGAGGTCACCTTAAGTGGACAGAGGGCATGAATCTGACCAGGGTACTCCCAGATCAAGAGACTCCAGTGATTCCTTCTTATCTTGAGGAAAAAATGTGAACTCCTCTGTTTCTCCTTCTAAACTTCACACACTGGCTCAGCCTACCCTTCCAGACTTGATGCAATATTCTCCTTCACCCACTCTGCATTCCAATCTGCGTGCTGTTTGCCATAGGTAACGTTCTATTGCCCATTTTTGTACTAGGCTGTCCTGTATGTGTAGAATGCATTCTCTCCAACCGTGTACCTCATGGAATCTCTAGTTTTTTTGTTGTTTCAAAGCTCAGTTCAAACACCACCTCCCATAGGAAGCTTATTCTGATTCCCTTCTCCCATCCACCCGCCTTATTACTAGCGTCCTCACTCTGCCAATCACTTTGATTGTTCCTTCCCTCTATGACTCATCTGTGGGACCTGGGGCCATTCTGGATGGGCCATATGAGCTGTGGCTCAGTGTTGAAGGAGTTTGGTGCTTTCGGATGATCCAGCAAACCTTGAGTGGTCCTTGGTTTTCTCTTTCCCCAAAGGAGAGACAGTTTCATCTCTCTGTCTGTCCATCTGTCTCTCTGCCTACCTGCCTACCTGTCTCTTTCTCTATCCCTTCTATACCTCTCCCTCTCTCCTGTTCTCTGTCTTTCCATCTCCCTTCTTCCTTTTTCTATCTTGCGCTCTCTCTCTCTCTCTCTCTCTCTCTCTCTCTCTCTCTCTCTCTCCTCTGACTCTGCCTCTCTTTCTTTCTCTGTCTCTGCCTCTCTTTCTTTGTCTCTCTCCTCCTCCTCCTCTTTGGAACTTTTTCTGGGACTTTCTGGGAGGATAGAAGGGGTGTCTCTTGTCCCCTACCCCCTTTTCCTCTCCTTTTTGCCTCCTCCCCCAGCAACGGTAACTGTTAGAAACTACTAGAGCGTAGGTTGCCTGGGTGAGCTGAAGTGGGACCATGGACCTCTAACTACCTCTTCTGCTTTCTGTTTCTCCCCCTGAGAATAGGTGATGCAACAATGATCCCCAGATGGACATTTTCAGTCCTGTAGGGGATCTTGAGATTTAGAGAGGTCAGGAGCTCCTGGGGCCCTGAGCCAAGGTAGGCTATATTGCAGGAGCTGTCTTCAATATGTAGTACTTGGATTCTTAGAGAAGAAGACAGAGATAATCTTTGGTCTGATCTTCCAGAAGATAGATAGTTGAAATGGTTGTTTGGAGAGTTCACAGTTTTGGTAAAGGTGAAACACCCACCCAATAGTCTCACTAAATTTCCCTTGTTTTAATATTTTATGTATAGACAGTTTTATTTTATTTTAATTAATTAGTTTAATAAATTGATTTAATTGATGTGATTGTTAATTAAATTAATTTTCATGTTTTATGTATAGATCTCCCAGGAGAGTATGATAGTAGTTATTAGTTGCTGCTTCATGTTTAAGCCTTTGTCAACATACACTTTGGGATCTTTTGTGTTTCAAGCATCCTGTTCATGTAGCAGAAATAAATTAACCTGGTCTACATTTATCCATTTCATATTCTTCTACTCCCTTTTAGAAAAACCTTAGATTTCAGCCAAACCTGTTTTAAGTGATTCTCCCTGGGATTCTTGGGGTGGGTGTAAAGAGAATTCAAGGGGAAAAAAGGGCCTAACATCTCTCTTTAGGCACCAGCTTTCCTTAGGACTGGACCTGATCTTTGTCCATGGATTCAGAGCACGGGACCCTTTAGAAAGTAGGGGTGAACCGCCCAGATAGTCTGAGTCCAGAAGGGATTCTCTGTTAAACTTGTTTATACTTTGTGGTGAAGTGGATGGAGTGCTGAAATCTTGCCCCAGATACTAACTAGCTGTGTGACCCTGATTAGGTCACTTACCATCTTCAATCTCAGCTTTCTCATCCATAAGATGGAAATAATAACAGCATCTACCTCACAGGGGTGGTCTGAGAAGCAAATGAGATAACATGTATAGCATTTTGCAGACCTTAAAGTGATAAATAAATGCTTGCTATTTTCATTATTTTGTACTTAATTTTCTATGTATATACTCATCACCCCTTCACTGTCCCCCTCTCTCCCAAGAGAATTTAAATTCCTTGAGGGTAATTGATTTCCCTCTTTGCATCCCCAGTGCCTAGCAAAGTTTCTGACATATAACAGGCACTTAAAATGTTTCCTGGATTCAGTTGAATTGCTAGACTTTTAGACAGAAAGAGGCCTATTAAAAATGCATTTCTGACACTTGCTGGTTGTACAACCATGGACAAGTCACCTAACCTCTCTGAGTCTTAGTTTCCTCATTTGTAAAATGGAGATATTAACATCTATAATAACTAGATAAAATATACAAAGTATCTAGAATAATTCAGAAACCAGAAATCCAACAATTACTGATGTTACATTTAATAGTTATAACTTTTGTTACTCAGTCCTGTGAAGGAATATGTTCATTGTCAGCTTGAGTTTATATTGCAAGCTTTTAAAAAAATGGTATTAAATAAAACATGAGATTATTGTGATGCTCAAGAGAGATTATTTATGTAAAGCTCTTTCCTCAAATTGAAGGCATTATAGAAATACAAGCTATTATTATTTTTATTATTCTCATTCTCCTGTCATATTTGATAGATTCCCTGCCTCCTGACCTGCTCATCACCAGGGTTGCATACAAAGCTTTTTAGGCTCAGTAAGACCTTCTAGAACTTGTGTTCAGCTGTCAAAGCCTCCAAGGGCCCATGCCATCATGAGGCATTAGAGTGGTATTTTTTATGGAGCTCAAATACCACAGTATTTTGGAGGAATGGATGAAAGTTAATGAGGAAGTGAATGGATGAAAAAAATAACATGTATTACATGCTTGCTAGGTGCGGGGCTTTATGCTAAGGTGGAAGCATAAATAGGATTGCTCGGTGGCACAGTGGAGTGAGCGCAGGGCCTAGAGTCTGAAGACTCATCTTCCTCAGTCCTAATCTGTCCTCAGACACTTATAAGTTGTGTGACCCTGGACAAGTCACTTAACTCTGTTTGCCTTAGTTCTTCCTCTGTCCATGGCACCTCTCCCCTGGCAGCTACATGGCACAGTAGATAGAGTGCCAGGTCTGGAGTCAGACAGACTCCTTTTGTCTCAGTCTCTTCTTTTTCTCTCTGTTTCTGCCTGTCTGTCTCTTTTGCTGTATCTCTGTCTGTCTGACTCCTCCAATTCCCTGTTATTTGCTTATCTTGTGACCATTCTGTTGAAGACTGCAAAGTCAATTTGCAAGTCTTCTTTTGACTGGGACTTAGTTCAGGCCATAGTCCATAGTACTAGCCAACCCTGCAAGTGATGATAAGTCTTGTTGTTCTGTGTCTTCCTTGATAATCCCCTAGCTTTCACTGTGTCACAGCCCAAAGCACCTTTCATCTATCTGTCTATCTATCTGTCTATCTATCTATCCATCCATCCATCCATTTATCTATCTATCTATCTATCTATCTATCTATCATCTATCTATCTATCTATCTATCTATCTATCTATCTATCCATCCATTTATCTATCTATCTATCTATCTATCTGTCTGTCTGTCTGTCTGTCTGTCTGTCTGTCTGTCTGTCTATCTATCTATCTATCTATCTATCCGTCCATTTATCTATCTATCTATCTATCTATCTATCTATCTATCTATCTATCTATCCATCTATCTGTCTGTCTGTCTGTCTGTCTATCTATCTATCTATCTACCTATCTATCTATCTATCTTTTTGACTAGGCAATGGGGTTAAGTGACTTGCCCAAGGTCACAGAGCTAGTAAATGTTATGTGTCTGAGGCCAGATTTGAACTCAGGTCCTCCTGAATCCAGGGCCAGTGCTCTATTCACTGCACCACTTAGCTGCCCCCAAAGCACTTTTTATTCACTTACTTATATGCATACATGTTGTTTCCTCCAATAGGCTGTAAGCTTCTTGAGGGCAGTTTTTGTCCTTGTATCTCTAGAGGCTACCATAATCAACTGGAATTTATTAAGCACCTATTATATATCAGGTACTGTGCTAACAGCTGGTGCCTGGCACAGATTAAATGCTCTATAAATGTTTGTTAGATACGGGTAGATGAATGAATGGATTGAGTACTTGACTCTTTAGTTTCTTTTGAAGCTACCTGTTTTTATTATTGGGTGGAATTTTCATGTATGTGTAATCTATGGCTAAAAGAGCAGGCCTTTGTATCTATAGTGGGGATCCATTGTGTCAGAAGCAGTTTCAAGGCTGCATTTTGCTCAACTCAAAGAAATACTTGAAAAAGCAGTCAATGCTTGAAAGACACATTTGGATGCCATGATTGCAATAGTTTGTTTAGTAGCTTACTGAACTTTTCTGTGCTTGGGCACAGTTAAATGGATGTGTTGTGTGTGGAGGGTATGTACAGGTGATATGTTCTATATTGTGTTGTACATATATGTATGTATATGTTATGTAGAGTGAATAATCTATGTGTGATGTTTGCACATACGTGGGTATTATGTCTGGAGTATTTCATATGCGTTGGGACAGCTAGGTAACACAGTGGATAGATTACCAAGCCTGGAGTCAGGAAGCTGTGAATTCAAATCCTTCCTCAGCTACTTCCTAGCTATGTGAGCTTGGGCAAGTCACTTCAGTTATGTCTGCCTTAGTTTGCTTAACTGTAAAATGGGCATCATAATAGCACCTACCTCTCTGGATTATTTTGAGGATAAAATGAAATACTTATAACGATATGATATGATATGATATAATATAATATAATAATATATTATATAATTACATATTACATAAATATATAAAATATAACATGTAAACATATTACATATGATAGTATATTAATATATTATAATATAATAGGATGAATATTTATAAAGTACTTAGCACAAAGTGGGCACTCAATACATGCTTATTGCCTTCTTCTTCCCTCCCTTTCTTACTGTGTAGCAGAAAGAGAACTGGATTTGGAGTCAAGGGACCAGGGCTACTGCTTGTTTGGTCTTGGGCTAATTATTTGATTTCTCTAGGCCTCAATTTCCTCATTTGTAAAATAAAGCAGCTGGATTTGATGGTCTCCAAAATTCCTCCAAAGTCTAGATCTATGAACCTGTGTGTATATGTGAAGTTATGTGTTGCATGTTTGTGTTTGAACATGTGTATGTAGACGTGTGTGTGTGTGTGTGTGTGTGTGTGTGTGTGTGTGTGTATTTGGGGAAAGTGGCCATGGCAGATCATCAGATTTAGCAGCCAGTGCCACACATTCCAAGGTAATGGAAAAACCCAACGGATGCCTGTGACCCTCTGCCTACAATTTTCTACCTTTTTTAGATTCTGGTCCTTAACTGAACTCGATGCTGTGACTGATTGCTCATGCCTTCTCTCTTTCCTCATCTTTTGGGTTCTTTTCTATTGTTTTAAAAATAGGTTTTGTTGATGTTTTTTACATTATCATAGTTTTTTTCCCCCCAGTATCTTTCTCTCTCCCCATCCCAGAGAACCATCCCATATAACAAATAATCTATCTTTTAAATGACAAAAAAAAGAGAGAAAAAATAAGCTCAACTTTCTTCAGTGATTCCCCAGGATTTCATGGCTATTAGGTGTCTCAGGTAAGATTCAAAACCAGGTGTCCTATACTAGGTGGTGCAGTGGATAGAGTGCCAGCCTTGGAGTCAGAAAGACCTGAATCCAAATCCATCCTCAGACACTTAGTAAGCTGTGTGACCCTGGGCAAGTCGCATAACCCTGTCTGCCTTAATTTCTTTATCTGTATGAGAGAAATTATTATTAATATAAGATGAACTGGCAAAATAAATGGCAAACCACTCCAGTATCTTTGCCAAGAAAATCTCAAATGGGGTCACAGAGAGTTGGACATGACTGAAACGACTGAATGACAACAGTAACAGGTGATATAGTGGATAGAGTGCTAGCAAGAAAACCTGAGTTCAAATCCTATCTCGGACACTTCCTAACTGTGTGATGCTGGCCAAGTCACTGAACTTTTCTCTGCCTCAGTTTCTTCTTGTGTAAGATGAGGGTGTTGGGTGACATCAAAGGTCCCTTCCAGCTGTAAGTCTGTGATCCTAGGGTCTTTCTGGGCCTTAGCTTCCTCATCCATAAAATGAGGGGGTTAGACAAGCATTGTAGAAATATTGATTTAGGGTTGGAAGGGACCTAAAAGGCCATCTATTCCAACCTCTTCATTTGTAAAAAGGGGAAAGTGAATCCTGGAGAGCTCAAGTAACTTGCCCAAGGTCACACAGTTAATATGTTGCAGAGGCAAAATTTGAACCATTGTCCTCTGCCTTCAAAGCATAGTGCCCAGCAGTATGTAAGTACCATATGAAAGCTTATTCTTTCCCCTTTCCTGAGCTAACACTGTTCCCTGATGACTCGATGATCTATAAGGTTCCTTCCGAGTCTTGATTTCTTATCCTATAAGGAAGGCTTCATAGACAGCGGCATGCTGGTTATTTGAATAAACAGTCTTGTACTGACCACTTTTAACACACTCTTTTGGGTCTCCAATTACCTCCGTGCCTCCGTGCTGGTAACTATGATAATCTACTGAAATGACACTATTTTAGAGGAAACAGTTATTTTGCATATTTAGAAATTGAGGACAAATCCTATTTCTCAGTCTATGGTTTGTGGTCATGGAATACCACAAGCTAAGGCCATATTTTAAGGCCTTTTTTTTCCCCTTCTCTTTTTGACAATGTCTTCCCTCTGAATTGTTAGTGGTTTTACTCTGTTCAAATTTGAGTAGATGCAAAATGATGGGAACTTACTATCTGGAATGGAAAGTAGTTATTATGATGGGGTAGGCAGAGTGTGGGACAATGTATTAAACATTGGGTGTGGCCCATAGGAATCTGACAAATTCTTTACAGATGGCAATCTCCCTGCTTTTACTCAGGGGAAAAGTCTTAGCCAGCATGCCTTTCAAATGAACATAACTTAGTGACAGGTAAATTTTTCTTATGAAATAGCCTGCTGATTTTGACTCAGTGAGACCAAGATCTTGGACTTTGTCCCATATGGAAAAAAACAAAACAAAACAAAAATAATAAAAAAAAAAATTCATAATCAGTTTTAATTAAATCCACAGGAAATATTTTATGACAGATCAAGGAGGGATGTTGAAATGACAAGGAGGTGATTGACCCATCATAGTTTCCCAAGTGGAGGGAAATGGGTCAGAGAGATAAATTGAACATCTCTGATGGGATTGTGGCAAAATTAAACACTAATGTATGTGATAAAGGTCAAGCTAATTATCTCTCTGTTCTGGGCTCTCTGCTTCTTTATGTCAGATTTGAAAATCCATTGTGGTGGTAAGTGGGAATCTGGACTCCTCTTAGCAATTGTTAAGTGGGATCAGTAAGTTTCTTGAGGGCAGGGACTCTTGTGTTTGAACTTTGTGTCACCAGCACCTAGAATAGTACCCTGAATATAGTAGTAGGCTTAGTGGGTGTAATAGATAGGAAATGTTTTGTTGAATTCCATCACATAAAATAATGTACCCTGGGCTCAATCGTAGGGCCAATGAAAGATATTTTAGGTTTAAAACTCCTTTTGGGTCAGCCTTTACTAAAAAGTCATAGCTTATGAGCCCCACTGATGTTTCTTTTTTAAAACCAATTGATCCAGAGGAGATACTCATTCAGATCAAAAGACATTTAATTCAACAGCATAGCACAATAAATGACAAAAATATTCCCCAGGTTATACTCTTCTACTACACTACCAATGGGAGCAGCAAAATATGACAAAGAAAGCATAGGGTCAGGGAACTAATGTGAAAGGGATATGTGTGGAAACAATATATGGACAAGGAAATTTAAGATTCTAGACTAGTTTCCCTACTATAATGTCTCATGGTCCTTGGTGCTCCTTTTGCTTTTGACTTATTAAGAAGATAGTATTTTCTGGGAGTGGTCTTTTTTAATGGGGACTAGAGAGTAGGAAGAAAGAAATATGAACTACGAAAAGGAAAAAGGTGTGTTTTTTAGACTAAGTAAAAGGAGCAAGACATAATATTTAGGAAATTACATTTGGACAAATAGAGTTATGGGTGAAAAAGGGAATAGGGTCTTCAAACAGTGATCTTAACAAAATCTCCTACTATCCATGTTGACAAGCTAAAGAGACAGCACAGACAACAGTATAACAAAGTGGATTTGGAACAGGTTGAGTGACTAAAAACAGTTTTGTCACTAATGACTGGATATCAGTGTCAATCCAATTCAATCCAATCCAACATATATTTATGTGGCTAATATATGCTGGGCACTAGGCTGGGTACAGGGGAAACAGAACAAAAAACGAAACAGTTGTTGCCTTCATAGAAAGATAGCATGTACATGTATAGGGGAAGAGGACAGTAATGGTTGAGTTTTCAGGGAAGGCTTCTTCTAGCAAGTGGTGATTAAACTTAATTTTGGAGGAAATTCCAGAGTCTAAGGAGTGATGGAGTAGAGGGAATGCATTCCAGACATGAGGGACAGCCCAGGCAAAGGCATGAAGATGCCAGGAGGAGGGTTATGTAAGAACAACAGTAATAAGGCCAGTTTGACTGGACTATAGAGTGGATTAAGAGGAGTAACGGTTAATACAACAGTAAAGGTAGGTTGAATCCAATTTGTAAAAGGCAGAGAGACTTATATTAGATCCCAGAGGCAATAGAGATTTTTAGCTGCTGATACAAAACTGAGGGAAGCAGGGAAAGTTAGCTAATTAATAGGAAGACAATTGATGGGATAGAATCTTGAAGTGAATCTGATAAGTTGAAGCTTGATAGGGATAAATATAGAATCCTGCTTTGAAGTCAAGAAATCAACCTCACAAGTATAATATTATGGAAGTATGGCTAAAATAATTCCTCATATAAAAAAATACTAGTGGTTTTAGTGGACTGCATGGTCATCAGTGCACTGTGGAAGCCTAATGTAATCTCGGAATTTCTTTAGAAAGGCAGAACATTCAAAACAAGGGAGCTCATCATTCCATTGTCCTCTTCACTGGTCAAATGACATTTAGAGCATGCATTTACCTCTGTGACTGGGTCTTGGGGATTCAGTTAGTTAGGCAACAAGCATTCATTTGCTACTTATTACGTACGAGATACTGTGTAAGCACTGAGAACATATAGAAAATGAAAACAAACTAGCAAATAGAACAGCAAAGAAACGACCATGGTCCTTTTCCCCAAGGAACTCACAATCAAATGGGGGAGACAACATACAAAAAATTGTATATGCCAGATATATACAGTGTAAGTGGAAGATACTTTTAGAGGGAAGGGTAGTGGTAAGGTGGCGAGTGCTCGGAGGAAGGCAAACAGTGGTAAAGTGACTCAAGATCGCACCAAATGAATACCCATTAAGGCAAGTAGGGCTGTTTAGCCTGGAGAAAAGAAGACCTAGAAGGCCATCTTCAAGCACTGAACTGGAAATGAGGGATGGAAATTGGAGAGAGGCAGATTTAGACTCAATTCAGGGAAAAACTTTCTAACAATTGTATTTATCACACAATGGAATGGGATGCTTTAGGAGGCCCTGTATCCCTCATAACTAGAGCTCTTCATCAGAGGCTCAATGACCATTTACTTGTATGGTATGTGGTAGAGGGGATTTGGGGCTGGGTAGAGGACAGATAGATGGTTCTAAGGACTCTTCCATTTCTGAGACTCTGTGACTTTGGGAGCAGGTCTATGATCAAAGCAACAAACAGTTTTGAAATTTTGGAATCTGAGAACTTCTAGGGGTAAAAAGCCAGGAAAGATTTTCCAGAGTGGTTTAAAAACAAAAAGGGGGAAACAACAACAACAACAACAACAACAACAACAACAACAACAACTTTCCTTGCCCTTTTGGAGCTTCCAAATTGAAAGGAAACAAAAAGAAGTGAGAAGATTGTTCGGAATCAGGGAACTTCAGAGTTGGATTTTTAGTGGTTATGTAGTCCAACTCATATCTAAAAAAGAATCTTCTGAACAAAATATTTAGCAAGTGGTCATCCAGTCTCTGTTTGACCTTCAGTGAGGGACATTCCATTATCTCTGGATGAAATTCCTTCCCAATTGGGACTGGTCTCAGAAATTTAGTCGTAAGAAAATTTTCCTTCCATTGGTGCTAAATTTATCTCATTACAACTTTGTATGTTATGCTGTTGCCAGTAATTGGTAATTTTTCAAGATAAAGTTATTGCTGATGTCCTCAAAGTGGTGCAGTGGATAGAGTAATGGGCCTGAAGTCAGGAAGACTCATCTTCCTGAGTTTAAATCTGGCCTCAGATAATTCCTAGCTGTGTGAGCCTGGGTAAGTCACCTATCCCTGTTTGCCTCAGTTCCTCATCTATAAAATGAGCCGGAGAAGGAAATGGTAAACCACTCCAGTATCATTACCAAGAACATCCCAAATGGAGTCATGAAGAGTCTGGCACAACTAAAACATAAATAAAAAAGAAAGAGATCTTAAGATTGCAGACTCAGAGCTGGGAGGGACCTAAAGAAAGCAGGAAGTAGTGGGTGAAACTGAGTACAGGAATTAAAGAGGATCACAGAGGACATATTTAACAAGCATCATAGTGGATAAACAGAATCAATAGGTGAGATGTAAAATTAAAAACAGTTATAGAAATCCACCCACTGCCGTAAAGATCAGCAGATGGAACAAAGTACCATCACAAGGATCCACTCATCCCCTGAGCTCTACATATGGGAGAAACTTAATAATAGATTGTCAGATTCTAAAGCATAATGAAGAAATTAGAGTACACATTCTGCAGCTCTTTTCCAAGGAAATACTTTTCTTATAGAAGCTTACAGCAAGTTTTCCTTGGAAACTACTCCATCTGTCAGGGAAAATACAAACATGTGGAGTGAAATATGGCAGTTGTTTCAGGGTCTGGAGTCGCACCATATGAAGACATACCCTTCTCTCAATACCGGACACCTTGACATGAAACTAAAAACACAAAATCAAACAAACAGACAATTGAACAAATAAAACACTCTACACACACACACATACACACAAAATAGTTGTTTGGTTCTCAATAGACAACACCATTCTCTGCTGTGGGAGACTCAGAAAAAACAATTTCCCATTTGATCTATTGCTGTGAACTATGTGACTTGTGGATCCTTCCTCTTTGGTGAGTCAAGGACTGTACGTCCAAAGCCATGGCTGAAATTAACACTAACCAGGGCAGTCTTCACATGGAGCAGACTCAATCTGCAGTGTCTGGAAAAAATAAAAATGGTACCAATAACTGTACTTCTTTTAATCCTCAACAAATCTGCATGAAAGACCACCTAGGTAACAGTTAACACATTTTTTCTCCCCTTTGTTGAAATAAAGATCTATTCTCTCACATTTTCCCTTTTGCCTCAACCCTTCATGGATAAATAGCTGAAACATACAAACTTTTTTTTGGGGGGGGAAAGGGAAAGATAGGTCTAGAATCTATGATTTTGGTGATATGGTGAAGTCCTTGTATGGAAACCTCTCTGCTGATGTAAATCAGCAGCATATCTTTAACTTACATAATTTGAAACAAACACTTGGCAATTTCTGGATTCTGGTAATTGGCATTTAAAAAAAATGGAATGGTGATTTTATTGGTGGAGGGCAGTGGTGTCAAATAGAAAAGACCCCATTGCTGCATGTTGATTTAGAAAACAACAAATTAATATTATGTATACTGTATTGTATTTTTATTTATTTGTTAAACATTTCCCAGTTACATTTAATCTGGTTTCAGCCTTACTTGGGAGTTTTTGTGTGGGCAGCCTGTGGGTAGCAAGTTTGAGCTATGATGAAGGGAGCTCCTGGTGAGAAAAACTCCCTCCATCAATGCAGATAAACAATAATATTTATAAATATGTGTTTCTATGCCGATCTATATGTAAGATGTATGGGTAATAATTATGGAGAGATAGTAAACAGAATGTTTGGCTAAGAATCAGGAAGACAAATCCTACTCTTGACATTTGACACTTATTAGGTGTGTGACCTTATACAGTCATTTAGCTTCATTTCCCTTATCTATAAAATGGAGAGATTGGAATATAGGGCCTCTAAGGTCTCTTCAAGCTCTAAATCTATGATTCTATGATCCCATGACTTACTGCCCATGTGATTTTGGGTAAATTACTTAACCTCTCCAGGCTTTCCTCAAACTTAAAATGTTACACTATAGGGGTTTCTTCCAGCTATAATTCTCTTGCTTCTATCACATGAACCTCTGTTCTTTTGTAAAAAGGATAAGGAAAATTAAGCCAACCTCAAGTCCTGGAAGTGGTCAGAGTGAGAGTGAATTACTTGATTAATCAACAAACATTTATTAAGTACCTATTATGTGCTGCCACTTTTCTAGAGAATGAGGATACAAAGACAAAAGTGAAACAGTTCTTGCCCTCAGGGAGCTTACATTCAATTGACAGAATATATGTGTACGTG
This sequence comes from Phascolarctos cinereus, assembly GCF_003287225.1. Taxonomy (NCBI): domain Eukaryota; kingdom Metazoa; phylum Chordata; class Mammalia; order Diprotodontia; family Phascolarctidae; genus Phascolarctos; species Phascolarctos cinereus. The sequence goes on along the minus strand of NW_027555514.1, from coordinate 260,850,314 downwards.
TGTGTGTGTATATATGTATATATATATATATATATATAATATACACACATATATATACACACATATATATACATATATATACACACACACATACATATGCACATGTGTATACATACATGTGTGTATACATACCTCCTGTATATAACTTACACATATATTTGTATGTATATATGTATGTATAAGTGTAGATGAGGCAGTTAAGTGGTACAGTGGATAGAGTACTAGGTCTAGCGTGAGGAAAACATGAGTTCAAATTCAGTCTTAGATATTTCCTAGCTGTGTGATCCTCGGCAAGTCACTTCACTCTGTTTGCTTCAGTTTCCTCATCTGTAAGATGAGCTAGAGAAAGAAATGGCATACCAGTCTAGTAGCTTTGCTAAGAAAACCTCAAATGAGGTCATGAAGAGTTGGACACAAGTGAATTGACTAACAACACCACAGGTGTCGATGTATGTGCGTGTGTGTGTGTGTGTATGGTGTATGTATGTATGTATGTATATATATATATGTCATACATACATATATACACACAACCACACACACAAAAGAGATGCCAGGTGACTTGAGGTGAAGGCAATAGCAATTGGGTGAATTAAAAGATACTTCACAAAGATGGCAGTGCTTGAGTTGAATCTGAAGGAAATGAGAGAAAATAAGAGGTGATGGTGAAGGGGAATATTCCAGGCATGGTGAACAGCCAGTGCAACCCCATGGAGTGTCATGTATGAAGAGGAGAGTAAAGCCTAAAATGGCGGTATCAGAACTGCCTGAAGGGGAAAGAGGAGCCGGGCAGGACCTGAGTGAAGAGGATTTGTAAAAAGGGGTTGAAAGTTATTATTATTGTTATTATTTTAAGCCTAGCTGTTTGGAAGTAGAGAAAAAGGGATATTAAAAGGGAGAGGTCGCAGTGAGAGACATAGTTAAGGAAATGAAACAGAAGGGGAAAAAAAAAACACCAAACAAGCTTTGAAAGAGGGGGAAGGTGGTGGTGATGTCATTGCCTTTACTGGTTGGGGGAACCAGAAACAAGCTGAAACATATGACTGATTAAAAGGAGGAAGTGAAGCTGGCCCCAACAGAAAGCAGAAGATGTTCCTGACGATAATGGAGCCTCCCATAAAGATAGCCCCATCTGCAGCCTCATCTCTGTAGCCAGATCTCAGTAAACTGATTACGAGTGACTCTTAACGAAGAGCAGATTTAACATCCTCACCCATCCCTGAGGGATACACACGGGAAATACCACCTAGAGAAACACATAAACACATAAAATTTGAAAAAGAAGAGCTGTCTGACATCAGATAAGGATGACAGCATGACTTAGAAAAGACCACAGACCAAAAGTGAGAGAAAGTCAAGAGTGCTGGAGTTTAAGAGGCAGAGCACCACCTGATGTCTGATTACCTCAAATACAAACTCCTCTGTTTATTTTTTTTATTTTTTATCTTATTTTAAATTTTTTTTTTTAAATTTTTAGGCAATTGGGGTTAAGTGACTTGCCCAGGGCCATACAGCTAGTAAGAGTCAAGTGCTTGGTCTGAGGTCAGATTTGAATTCAGGTCCTCTTGACTCCAGGGCAGGTGCTCTATCCACTGTGCCACCTAGCTGCCCCCAAATGCCTCTGTTTAGCATTAGAAACCCTTCACAACCTGGCTGCAAGCCTCCTTTCCAGATTTATTATACACATAACTCCCTTTCTCACTCACTCCTTGATCCAGTCAGACTGTCTTTCTTGATGTTTCTAATGCATGACAATCTATCTCCCATTTCCATACCTTTGCCCAGGCTGTTTCTCATGCCTGGAATGCATTCCCTTTTCATTTCTTGTCTCTTAGAATCTGGTTTCCTCCAAAGCTCAGTTCACACACCACCTTTCTTGATTTCCCCATCTGTTACAGACACGTCCATTGCACAAAAAGCTCTACTTTCCTCTTTAGGCAGTTCTGATCCCGCTGTTTTAGGCTTTATTCTCTTCTTCAAACATGACACTCCATGGGGTTGCACTGGCTGTTCACCATGCCTGGAATATTCCCCTTCACCATCACCTCTTATTTTCTCTCCTTTCCTTCAGATTCAACTCAAGCACTGCCATCTTTGTGAAGTATCTTTTAATTCACCCAATTGCTATTGCCTTCACCTCAAGTCACCTGGTATCTCTTTTGTGTGTGTGGTTGTGTGTAAAAATTTCTAGCAATTGTGCATTTATGTATGTAAACATAATGCCTTTAACTAGAATATAAACTTTATGAGGGTAAGGACTGTTTATTTATTTATTTTTGTAGCCTCAATGTTAAGCATAGCACGTAGCATACACTTACTAAATTCCTATTGGTTGATTTATATGAATAAGAGATCAGGGCAGAATTATTTGGCAAACCAAGATTTGCCAGATGAGGGTGGCCCATGAAGTGAACGCAGACCATGTCACTTGAAGATTGGTTTAAGGAATTATGGAAGCTCAGCCTGGATAAGAGAAGTCTTAGTGGTGGGAGGGGACTATTGGGAGGAGAAGGGTGATATCTTTAAGTATTTGAAGAGCTGTCCCATGACAGAGGAACTAGATTTGTTCTGTTTGTCCTCAAAGGGCAGAAGGAGGAGCAGTGGTTGTTGTTTGTCCTTCATTCTCAAAGAGGACCATGATATCAAGTGTGACACATGACCTGCAGGAGAACTGGATTTAAGTGAGGAAGGGCTGTGCAAGGTCACCAGCCTCACTTTCTCTTTTAGAGTCATCTGGGTCCAGTGGACAGATACAGATCAGGACAACTGGAGATGGCCCCAGGAACATGGATGGAAGTCTCAGAAAGAGAAATTTCTGTTGAGTCTAAGGAATAGATCCCTAACAATTAGAGAAACCTGGAAATGTAGTGGGTTCCCTCTAGATGTAGCTAGTTCCCTGTCCCTGGAATTCTTCCAGGGGACACTAAATGAGCATTTTTCAGGGACATCATAGAGGGAATTCTTATTTGGGTATGTGTGGAACTAAATGAATAATGAGGTTCCTTCCAAACCAGAGATCTTGTAGTTCTCTACTTTGGAGATCCCGAAGACTCTAGGGATAAACAAACTGTATGGTAGGCACTTGAGGAGCAAAATGGATTAGTATCTTCATCTTATCTGAGAGATAAGTTGAGAAAAAAAATGATTTTTCTAATGATGGAAAAATGAAGTAATTTGCTTTAACATTCTATACATTCTTCCTTGAAGCACAGCCATAAATATTGCTAGCATAGTTTCTGTATGAAACATGTATACTGTAAAGGATTGTTGTTGTTCAGTCATTTTTCATCAGTGTCCAACTCATTGTGACCCCATTTGGAGTTTTCTTGGCAAAGATACTGGATGGTTTGCCATTTCCTTCTTCAGCTCATTTTACAGATGTGGAAACTGAGGCAAAGAGGGGTAAGTGACTTGCCCAGGGTCACACAGCTAGTAAGTGTCTGAGGTCAGATTTGAACTCAGGAAGATGAGTCTTCCTGATTCCAGGCCTGGTACTCTATCCACTGCACCACCTAGCTGCCCGCTGTAAAGGATACTGTCTTCAAAATCAGTGGATGGCAGAGAACACACAAAGGTCTGAATCAGGGTATTTACTGTTTCACAAGATACACCTTGTTCTTTCTACACAACCCAGCCTTCTTAGGATATCTTGGTCTCTCTGAGATCATTTTATCACTGTTACGACTCTGTTGGCTGATACCCCCTACAAAGGCCATAAGCTCCCTGAGGACAAGAAGTGTATCTTAGATAAGCATTGTATGTTGGCACCTGGTAAAATGCCCTTTCTCTCCATATAATATTAAATTATATTTAATAACCAGTTGTTGTATCGCATCAGTAGTAAATCACCATTCATCATCCATTCTTTAAACTTTATGTGGCATTTACAATGTCAGGAGCATTATGTGAAACACAAAGGACTCTTATTTCCTTTTGATGTGAAAAGATGTGGCTATGCCAACAGGTCGTATATTTGTAAAATCTAAATTAAACTGAAAAGCAACACTTTCTCTCCTCTTTTCCGATGAACTCTCAGTGAAATTCTTCACAATGGCTATTTCCTTTGCACAGTGTCACCTATACATGTATCTTTCATCCTTAAAAAAAAAAAGCTCAACTCTACTATCCCCTCAAGCTATTATCCTTTATCCTGACTTCTTGAAATTACTTTGTGATACTCCTCATACTTTGTACGTATTTGTGTACTCCCCAAAAGAATGTAAGCTCCATAACGGTAGGACTGCTTCATTTTTGGTGCTCTTTTCCAAATACTAACCATAGCACCTTGAACGTAATGGACATTTAATAAATGTTGAACAGAAAGGAATGGATTATATTAATCTGGTGGGTAACATGAGTCCTTTTCCTACCTCAAAAGTTCCATAAATTTTTCTTTTTCTCCCCAAATTTTCTTTTAAAATGTATTTATTTATTTTTAAAAAGTGTTAATGTTATGATTTATTAAGTTTATTTTTAATTTGTGGGTTAAAAAAGCATTTCCGTAACATAGTATAATATTTTATTTTTTACATAAACATTTGTTATCTCTCCCTCTCACATCCCCCAATACCAACAATAATGATGACAATACACTAATAACAATGGAAAACAAAGAAAACCTTTATAATAAATATGCATTGTCCAATAAAACAACCCCCCCACCCCCACTAGCCATTCAAGTCCATAAATGTCTGTCTCTTGCATTTTAAGTCTTTTATCTCTCTGGCAGGATTTGGGAAATGTGCTTTATCACCAAGCTTCTGGAATCGTGGTTGGTCACTGTCTTGATTTGAGTTCTTTTTACCATGAATATTTCTGTACTAAGTTACAGTAGGGCAAAAAAGTATAACAGAATGATGATTCAGTTTTAAGAACACTCTATGAGGAGTGTAGCCCAAATACACTAAGCTTATTCATGCATTTTTTTTTTAGGTCATGAAATCTTATAAATTCCTCGAAGGCCAAGTTTATAGTTGTTCTTGAGGCCATATCCTAAGTGAGTAGAACATTTATATATGCCCTGTGAATGTTCAGTAGATACTTTCAGCTGACAGATAGAACTTGATTCTCTGGAACTAAGGCAACTGCAGGAAGTGGAAAGAAAAGACCTCAATTATGGAATATTAGGATGCTTCTGTTTTAGAGAGAAACAACTATGAATGGCCTTAAATGAGTACTAGTGGAAGGGTGATGGGGGGAAGGGAGGAGGATGACTGTTTTAGCTAAGAAAAGGTTGGAGATCACAGCTGTAGACCCATTGCCATAAGCAAACACATATTTCTGGAGATGTGAACTTTGTCAAGTAGAATAGTTAATGCACAGATCAGTTATATATCTTCACAAGGTACTTCACTATAGAAAAGGGGGAAAACCTACTTAGTAATAAATCAGTAAATAAGAAATCCAATAGGAAAGACTATTTCTTTCCTGAAACCAGGTTACAAGCCAACATCATCATTTCTGTCACATCTACTTTTCCCCTTCTTTCTCACTTGTCCTTTCTTCTCTCTTTTCCCTATCCCCTTTCCTTTTCTCCTCTACCTCTTCCCATGTTCTTTTCCTCTCTCTCATCTTCCTATTTTGCCTTTCGGTCTTCCTTCTGTTCTCTTTCTCTCCTCTAGTCACATTTGCCTATCCTCCCTTCTTTTTTCTATTCTGAAAATTTGAGGCAATGTATAAAAAAGTCCACTTAACTCTCATAGCTACCTAGGACTTAACCTACTTGGCAATCAGCGACATTTTTTGGCTTCCCAGTTATCTAGAAGTATAGAGTCAACCACAATGGACGAGAGGCCTACCTGCACCCATTTTCAGCATTATGTCTACCCTGTTGCTGGCCATTTTAGATGAATGAGATATTTAAGGCAATAGACTTAGCATGAGGTTAAAGAAAAGATAAGTCCAATCTCTCCATCTATCCACAGGAATGCAAAACCACTACACACATGACTCCATAATCTTCTACCCTGGCATAAGCTTGGCTCATATTTCCAACTATCTACTAAAATTTTCCATTTGGGTGCCCTGTGATAACATCCAACAGCATTGGCAAACTAGAGGGTAACCAGGTCACTGAGAGAAATGGAAATATGCCACTTAAAGGTTTTTTTTTCTTTTTCTTAAGAACTGGAAATTCTTTGATAAGAGTTGGGTTGGACAAATATTTGAAAGGATGTCATGTTGCAGAGGAATTCAACTTCCTTTACAGAGTTCCAAAGGGAATTAGACATAGACAGATTTTGATTTAATATAAGAAAGATGACCCTTACCATTAGAGTTGTCCAAAATGAAGTGAGCTTCCTTTAGAGACAGTGAGTGCCTCGTCATGGAAGAAGGTTGGTCACTTTTCCAAGATACTGAAAAGATTATTATATTGGGATGAGGTTGGACTGGATTGTTTCTAAGGACCCTTTCAGTTCCAAGGTTCTGCTATTGCATACCTAGAACTATTATCAGCATCTCTCCTCAACCCTAACCCAATGATCATTCTGGTCTTTCTTGTTTGTCAACTCTATCATTCTTCCAGTCACACATTCTTGGGATCATGGGGACACATTATCAGACTGCAACTGGGGCTCAACAATGGTTAATTACTCGAGACGTGGTAAATTTAGATATCTTAAAAGAGAGAGAGAGAGAACTCAGCAACTATTCTCCCTAAGGAAGAATAAAGCACACTGAAGAATAGTAAAGAGCCCTTGGAGCTCAGCGTCACCACAACAAAAAGAGATTCGAGTAAGGACAGTGGATGGAGGAAGGGTGCGGTGCTGCTAGCCCCTGACACATCCTTTGGGCCTGCAGAAGATAACAGAAGGGAGAATGAGAAACGACAGGAATTCAGTACCACCACCAACCGCCACCATGGCATGTCCCTCATTCTGCCCCACCTCTCCCCCAAAAAAGCAGAAGTGAGATTCTGGGAAAAGATTGTAGCTCTCCCTAATTGGCAAGAACGACACATGATATGTCTTCATCTCTTTTCTTGCTTTGACTCCTGCACTGAGCTTATGTATCTCATTCCTCATTTCTTTAAGGAGTCTGTTTTGTTCTGTATTTGCTAAATGTTCTCAAGAAAAAACTAATTTTAAAAGGTATCATTCAGTGCATGTATGTGCATGTGTGCATGTGTGTGTGCCTGTGTGTATGTGTATGTGTATGTGTGTGTATGTATATGTGTGTATGTGTGTGTGTGTGTGTGTGTGTGTGTGTGTGTGTGTGTATGTCCTTGGGAAAACAGCTAAGAGGGAGTTTCTGGCATTCCTGGGACATACAGAGAGATTGTGTTTTATAGGCCTCCAAGCACCATAATGTATAGAGTAGATTTGTGTCGGCACAAACTCAGTTCAAAGCCAGCCTCAGACATTTACTTGTTGTGTGACTCTGGGTAAACTGCTTGCCTTAGTTTTCTTATCTGTAAAATAGGGTTAATAATAGCACCCACCTACAGCAGAGAACAAAAGAAAACCTACAAGGAAGTGAAGAAAAGATTGACAGTTTTCAACATAACGCACAGTATTTTATATACAGGCTTTCTTGAAATGAAAAGTTATGTATATATATTTTGAATCCTCACCTATGTTCTGCTGTGCACATGACATATTTTTCTTTTCTTATTTTATATATGTTTATCATGTTTCTTTCTCTTTTCTTATTATGTATTCAAGTTTTAGCATTTGTCTAAAATAAACAAACTAAAAAAATGATAGCACTACCTCATAGAGCTGTTTCAAAATCTAATGAGAAGCACATACTGAGTGCTTTGCAAGCCTGTATAAAGGTTAGCTCTTACTATTATTTTCAATTGCTGGGATGACCAGCTGGAGGCTTGAGATGAATCAAAGTGATTTTTATTTCTATCTATTATTATGAGTCTTCCAAAGTAGACAAAAAGACAGATATAAAATGAGCCCGCAGTGTGGTGGGAGAAATTTTAGTAAAGCAGAAGCAAGACCCTCCCTGAGACAGCAACTCTGAGGAACGTCTCTCCTTTATTACTTTGTCCTTGGCAGGTTTCAAGAGCCCCATCCTCCACCCCAAGGTGAGGAGTAGAGTTTAGTCACCAGGAGAGAGGTTACATCCATGAGGACACCTGAAGGGAGGACTTGGTGAATTTCAATTATCCATCCTACTCCCAGATAGCCCAGTAACAGCCCTGGAAGAAGATTAATGAATGGGGTCCTGGTACTTAAAAAAAAAAATCACATCTTAGTGACCAGTCAGAATGACTAGCTACTTTTTTTTCTTCAGCCAAACATATACATGCTGAAATAACTCTTAGAAAACACTTTAGAGATTATCAAATCCAGGAGAGGTAGTTTCTCTAAAAAGAAATGTACCTAAGACATGATTTTATGTTTAATTTGAATTATTAACATTTTCTCCTTCACATTCTTAAGCTTAGAAATCAACAATAACAACAATAAATGAAACCCTGATTTGTAGCATTTGCTGCTGACTGGAGCTTCAGCACACCTCTGATCTAGCCACCTTATTTTTACAAATTAGAAAACTTAGGGTCAGAGAGAATAAGTAATGTATTCAAAGTCACACTGGTGGTAAGCCAGGATTTGAATTAAGTCTGGTTCAAATTCAGTGTTTTCTCTGTTGTTCCTGAAACCCATGAGTCATTAAATTTTTTTTCTTCCTTCCTCAACCCCAATATTCAATCTGTTAGGAAATTCTGTTGGCTATTTATTTTATAATGTCCCTTCCATCCATTTATTCTTTTCTTTCCCACTTGTTGCCATATTCATCTGGATTTCTATCAATTCAAAGTCTCTTTTAGTTCTAAATCTATGATGTTATAATCTATGTCAGATTATTTTAGTGATCTCTTATCTGCTTTCTATTATTTTAATTTGTGTCCCTCTGATGTGTCTTATATGCCACATTCAGATAAATCTTCCTCAATAAAACAACTTTATTGCATTACTTTCCCCTTAAAAGCTTTTGATGGCTATTCCTTATGGGGTGAAGTGTGAACTCCTTATCCTTCTAATAAAGGATATAGTTTAGTCACATTTTACCTTTGCATTGTCTTCCCTACCCATCTACCATCCAAAATGATCCTTCAGTTTCAGTCTGATCAATTTCCTCACTGTTCTCAAGAATGCCATGTTCATTTTCATTTCTGCACCTTCAATCATCTTCTTCTTTCCACCTGACATGCCCTTCCCCTTCCTCTCCACCTATTCAAATCCTTCATTTCCTTAAAGGGCCACTTCAGTCTTCCATGAAACCTCCCTATCTACCTAAGGTAAGAGTGAGCTCTCCTTCCTGCTTTCTCCATTCATATGATCCATATACCACTCCATATTATCATTTAATTTTTCTTGTGTTTTTCCTTGTCTTCCCAGATAATGTTTTATACATCCATAGCTTCTGTATATGTGTTATTGTTCAGTCATGTCTTAGTCTTCGTGATCCCATTTGGGGTTTTCTTGGCAAAGATACTGGAGCAGTTTGCCATTTCCTTCTCCAGCTTATTTTACAGATGAAGAAACTAAGGCAAACAGGGTTAAGTGACTTACTCAGGGTCATGCAACTAGTAAGTATCTGAAGCCACATTTGCACTTAGGTCTTCCTGACTCCAGACCCAACACTCTGTCAACTGAGTCATATAGCTACCTCCATATATACATATATATGTATATATGTACACATATACATATATATGTGTATATATACACACACACACGTATGCACACATATATACATATATATACACACACGTATGTGTATGTATGTATATGTACACATATACATACGTATTAGCTCATTTATTAAGCAGCTAAATGAGTGAGGGAATGAATCCTTGCAAAATGAGGTGAGTGACTAAGTCTAGATAGCTGCAAATGTCCTTTCTAGCTCTAAATCTAAGATGCTATGCTCTGTCCTATAAAATTACTGCTTCACATCAGATCTCCAGTTATTCTTTTTGCTGAATTTCAATTATCCATCCTACCCCCAAATAGCCCAGTAACAGGCATGGAAGAAGATAAATGAATGGGGTCCTGGAGCTCACAAAAAAAAAATCGCATCTTAGGGGTACATTTATTACTCCCAGAGAGTCTTTTCCTTAATGTAGAAAAAGAACCCATAAAAACACACCATAGGATACGTATTAAATCGGTAACATATTAAATTGGAAAATCATTGTCTATGTATCACAATATTGCCAAACCATGTCATTTGAAACTGTTGTTTCGAAATGTTCGTAACTGGAGCCCCAAAAGCCATTTAGTAGCAAACTAGAGAACAACAGAACAAGGGCAATCATGATAGTTTGACTGTGTTTTGTGTTCTACCCCATTGACCAGGAAGAGAATAAATTATGCTTGAAAAATCAGCCACGCCACATTTGTGGAACTGGCTGCATTTCTCAAGAGGTAAATGGCAAATGCACATGGCAAATCCCATGAAGCCTTATTGCCTGTATTGTAATCCATCAGTATTTTGGATAGCAATATGAGCACGAAAGGTCTTCTTACAGGTCTGGTATCATTTGAGCATCCTTAAGTATCTTTTGTACTTCTGCTTGCTCCCCAATTCTCCTGCAACTGCTAAAGTATATAAAGCAGCCAGTAGGAGGGTCATATCTCTATGGCCTTCTGCAGATGTAACTTTTTTTTTAATTGGAGTCAATCAAGGTTAAGTGACTTGCCCAGGGTCACACAACTAGTAAGTGTCTGAGACTGGATTTGAATTCAGGTCCTCCTGATTCCAGGGCCAGTTTCTGTATACGCTGTGCCACGTAGCTGCTTCTGCAGATGTAACTTTTGAATGTCTTAAGACAACTAATTCCCTGGGAGGGAATATCCTGCTTGGTCAGCTAATATGTTAGGAGTGACCCCTTCATGCATCCTGCACTCCAAAGTCCAGCCAAACTGGTCATCTTGCTGGTCCTTACACACAGCACTCCATATTCCATAATTGCATCTTTGTCTTTGTGGCTGCCTGCCTCGCCCTCCCTGGATTGTACCCCTTCATTTTGGCCTTCTAGAATCCCTAGATATCATTGAAGCTTAGCCTAGAACCAACTTCTACATGAAGCTTTCCCTGACTCCTTAGCCAACTAGCTAGCTCCTTCTCCTCAATTTTCCTTGTTATTTATTTTGCATCTACCTTGTATATATTTTGCACATATCTTTGTTATTTTTACTGGAATGCTTCCCAAATCTGCATGTCATTCTTGCTCAGGGGCCATACTAATCTCCTCTGTATCATTACAATTTTAATGTATGTGCTGCCAAAGTAAGCATGTGTACATATCTTGTATATACTTACAGGTGTCTATGTCATTCTCCTAATAGAGTGTGTTTTGTACATCACTGCCCCTCCTGTAGCCCTCATACACATAGTAGGTACTTATCAATGAGTGAATAAATGAATGAACCAAACCCTTCCAAAGTGAGAAGAGTGAGTGGAACTCCTTGAGGGAAGGGATGATTTCATTTTTGTCTCTGTATGTGGAGGTTCCTGGCACATAAAAATTGATTAATAAATGTTTGTTGATTGATGCCAGTAGACTTCTCAGCTCAAAAAAAGTCCAAGGTAAATATACAAACAAGGGGAAAATGAAGCAATATCTCATTTTTGCTCAAGCACAGTAGACAGTCTTCCCCAAAGGAGAGCCATAAATACTTCTCCCACATAGGAGATGTACACTATGTAAATTGGAGGGAGAGGACACTTCAATCCAATTCTTCCTGGCTTGGAGACCATCTCCTTGGGAACTGCTGTCATCATCATCTTTGCTGCTGCTGTTTCTATTATTATTAATTATTATTGTTCTTGTTTTGTCTTCTTTTTAATAGAATATGGATAGAAATGGTTCAGGGGCAAGTCACTATGATGTTAGTCTCTTTTATGCTCAGTTTTTGGCATGTTATTCCACAGGTAGACAAAATGATTGTTTTTCTTTTTATTAGTAATTTAATTAAAAGTGTTGGGGGGTGAAGTTATCTTCCATAGCCTCATCGAAAAGTATATTAAAGGCAACTTAGGGAGTAAACAGTAGGATGATGACAGTGATAAGGGCAACAATGATGCTTTAGTGGTAAAACTAGTTCGGTGTATGATTTAGCAACCCATATCTCCTGAATAGACTTCAGGAGCTACGACCCAGGCCTACAACATCCCTTAGGTTATTGGATGGTAAACTGAGGTGAGCTGAGTAAAGGGCAGGAAGAAAAAAAAAAGACTTTAAGTCAATAGATGAGTTCTTTACTGGTGGATGACTAGGAAACAGCTGCAGCCCACTGTTTAGTCTGGAGTCCACATTTATTATTTTTTATTTTTTTATCTTTTCCTTTTACATGTCATTTTATTTATTTTTTATATAAATTTATTTTTAGTTTTCAGCATTTACTTCCACAAGATTTTGAGTTCCAAATTTTCACCCCATCTTGCCCCTACCCCAAGATGGCATGCATTCTGAATGTCCTTTCCCCTAGTCTGCCCTCTCTTTAATCTCTCTCCCCCTTCTCTTATCCCCTTCCCCTTCTATTTTCCTGTAGGACAGGATAGACTTCTGTACACCATTTCCTGTATTTCTTATTTCCCACTTGCATACGAAAACTTTTTTTTTAAACATATGTTTTTAAAAGTTTGGGTTCCAAATTTTCTACCTTCCTCCCTCCCCACCCACCCTCATTGAAAAGGCAAGCAACTCAATAGAGGTTATACATGTGCAGGTATGCAAAACACTTCCATAGTAGACATGTTGTGAAAAACTAACTCTATTTCCCTTAATCCTATCCTGCCCTACCATTTATTCTATTCTTTCTTTTGACCCTGTCCCTTCTCAGAAGTATTTGCTTCTGATTACCCCCTTTTCCAATCTGCCCTTCTCTCTATCATCCTTCTGCTCTCCTGTCTCCCCCCCTCATTCTCCTGTAGGGTAGGACAGATTTCCATACCGAATTGAATGTGTATGTTATTCCCTCCTTAAGCCAAATCCTATGAGAATAAGATTCATTCATTCCCTCTCATCTTCCCCCATTTTCCCTCCCCTGTAAGAGCTTTTGTTCTTTTCGGTTTTTTTTGTCAGATAATTTACCCTGTTCTACCTCTCCCTTTCTTCTTCTCCTAGTATTATCTTCTCTCATCCCTTAATTTTATTCTCCAGATATGACCCCTTAATCTTCAATTCACCCTGTGCCCTCTATCTATCTATCTATCTATCTATCTATCTATCTATCTATCTACACACATATAATTTTTCTACTTCCAACTACCCTACCCTCATGAGGCTTCCAACTACAACTACCCTCATGAGACAAAGGTCTCATGAGTTATATCATCTTTCCATGTAGGAATGTGAACAGTTCAACCTTAATAAGTCTCTTATGATTTCTCTTTCCTGTTTACCTCTTCATGTTCCACTTGAGTCTTGTGTTTGAAAGTCAAATTTTCTATTCAGCTCTGGTCTTTTCATCTCTTGATGATGCTTGAAAGTCCTCTATTTCACTGAATGACCATTTTTCCCCCTGAAAGATTATACTCAGTTTTGCTGGGTAGGTGATTCTTGGTTGTAATCCTATCTGCTTTGCCCTCCAGAATATTATATTCCATGCCCTGCAGTCCTTTAATGTAGAAGCTGCTAAATCTTGTGTTATCCTGATTGTGTTTCCACAATACTTGAATTGTTTCTTTCTGACAGCTTGTAATATTTTCGCCTTGACCTGGGAACTCTGGAATTTGGCTACAGTATGCCTAGGAGTTTTCCTTTGGGGATCTCTTTCAGGAGGAGATCCCGTGGATTCTGTCAATTTCTATTTTGCCCTCTGGTTCTACTATATCAGGGCAGTTTTCCTTGATAATTTCTTGAATGATAATGTCTAGGCTCTTTTTTTGATCATGGCTTTCAGATAGTCCAATAAGTTTTAAATTCTCTCTCCTGGATGTTTTTCCAGTGAGGTAATTCACATTGTTTTCTAATTTTTCTTTCTTTTGGATTTGTTCTACTGTGTCATGATTTCTCACAAAGTCACTAGCTTCTAATCGCTCTATTCTAATTTTTAAGGAAGCATTTTCTTCAGTAATCTTTTGGACTTCCTTTTCCATTTGGCCAATTTTGCTTTTTAGGGCATTCTTCTCCTCATTGGCTTTTTGGACCTCCCTTTGCCATTTGGGTTAGTCTATTTTTAAGGTGTTATTTTCTTCAGTATTTTTTTGGGTCTCCTTTAGCAAGCTGTTGACTTGTTTTTTGTGATTTTCTTGCATCACTCTCATTTCTCTTCCCAGTTTTTCCTCTAATTCTCTTACTTGCTTCTCAAAATCCCTTTTGAGCTCTTCCAAGGCCTGGGACTGATTCATATTTTTCTTGGAGGCTTTGGATGTAGGAGCTTTGACTTCGTTGTTCTTTTTCTGGTTGTATGTTTTGTTCTTCCTTGTCACCAAAGTAAGATAATATAGTCTGACTCTTTATGCACTGCTTGCTCATGATCCCAGCCAATTACTTGAGCTTTAAACTCTTTGTTAAGGTAAGAGTCTGCTTCCAATGCAGAGAATGTACTGTCCCAAGCTTCAGGGTGTTTTTACAGCTGTTTTCAGAGATGCTTGTAGGGACCTGTAAATTTTCAGTTCTTCCAAGGTGGTATGATAAGGGGTGAGGTGTTTACTCCTTTCCTGGCCTGTGCTCTGGTCTATTAGTGACCAGAAGCACTCCTTTCTGTCCTGGAACTCTGAAGAAGGTTTCCTCTACACTGCCACTACAAGCTCCACTGTGCCAGCACTCCACCTCGCCCCAGGACCGCTGCCTAGAACTGTGACCCAGATCCAAGCAGTGACAAAGCAAGAGATTCCTGCCTCAGCACTGGCAAAGAGATCCCTGCAATCTCTCTCTGGTCAGCCACTAGATTTCCCCTTAGTCTGTGGGCCGGAAGCTCAGGACGAAGTCACCGAGCTGGCTCTAACGTAGCTCCTCTCTCAGCACCACAGAAACAGACTTTTCCCACTGACCTTCTAAGTTGTCTTTGATGTTTGTGGGTTGAGAGGTCTGGAAGCTGCCACGGCTGCCCGAGATTCAGTCCTCTGAGGCCTGCTCCAAGTTCACTGTGGCCTGCGTGCCCACTCCACACTGCACTCCTTTCCCCGCCCAGTG
This sequence comes from Phascolarctos cinereus, assembly GCF_003287225.1. Taxonomy (NCBI): domain Eukaryota; kingdom Metazoa; phylum Chordata; class Mammalia; order Diprotodontia; family Phascolarctidae; genus Phascolarctos; species Phascolarctos cinereus. The sequence continues at coordinate 260,835,208 of NW_027555514.1, read as the reverse complement.
TGATGTACCTTTCTGATCAACCATCCAGGTTGTCTTGGGCTGGAAATTTTCTTCACTCTGTCTTTTTGTGGGTTCTGTTGCTTTAGAATTTGTTTAGAGCCATTTTTTTATAGGTATTTGGAGGAATTTGGGGGAGAGCTCAAACAAGCCACTGCTTTACTCCGCCATCTTGGCTCTGCCTGGAGTCCACATTTAAAGGAATGGAATGACTTCTCCTTCTGACCAAGTCTTCCCTACCAGGGAGTCAGGGTTCCAGACAGTGGGTTATGGCAAGCCCAACCACTATTCAAGGATATGCTTCATGGGGTCATAAGTTTAGGGCTATAAGTACATTTAGGAGCCAAGTTAGTCTAATCCCCTCGTTTCTACCTAGGAGACTGAGGCCCAGTGAGGCCCAGGTTTAGTGACTTACGTAAGGTCACACATGTTGTAAATGATAGAGCTAGAATTTGAACCCAATTTGTCTGACTCTAAATCCAGAATTCTTTCTCACTGAACACATTTGTGTTAGGAAAAAATCATAGTTTTTGTACCTCATCCCTGAATCTTTAAAAGTATTTTTCAAAAGTACATTTTGAAAAAAAAAGCACAAAAAAAATCAAAGACATGCAATTAATTTATTCTGATCTAATAAACTCCCAAATGGAGGACTACACCAGGACCAGAGGGCCCCACTGGCCTGCTTGCAGCCTCCCCACGCTTTATGATGCAGCGTTTCCCCCATTTGTCCAAATGAATAGGTAATCATGTCAACCAGGCTTTGTGAAGAGAAACAGAGATTTAGATAACAGAATTATAAGGTAGTAGATGTCCAGCAGGAAGGCAACATCAGACGTCATTTAATCCAATTCACTCATTTTAAAGATGAAGAAAGTAGTGAAAATAGATAAGCCCTATAAATCCAAACCAAATCTGAGTGTGAGATCACAATTACGGAGATCCACAGAACTGGCATGCACTTTTGGATATGGCCAATGTGAGGGTTTATTTTTCTTTCTTATGCATATTTTTTACAAAGGTTTTATTTTTGACTTTTTCTCAATGGAGGAACATTAAGAGGGAAAGAAAATAAATGCGTGTTAATTGAAAAAATAATTTAAAAAATTAAAAATACAATAGATATTACAGTCCTAGAGAAAACATATCCTCTGAAGGGTATGTCCACCTAGAAAACTTAGGTATATAGCATCTGTGGTGGGAGGTGTCCCCAATGATTTCTTTCTGCTCAGATCTTTTTCAGCGAGTACCTTGTCTGGAGAGAGCCAGCATGGAGTGATGGAGAGGGAGTTGGTCTCGAGCCAAGAAGACTGGAATCCTGATACATTCTGCTTCTGACATATGTGAGCTGGGTGACCTTGACCAGTTACTTGACCTCACATTTCCCCAGGCAGCTCTTTGGGAGACTGTAAATTGCTAAGCAGGTGCTGATTTTTGCATCGGTGAAAGGAATTTAGTTATCGACAGCTACCTAGATGCATAAAATCACAGGTCCACTTTAAAATAAAAGAAATGTTGTCTGGATCTCTCCTTTGCCCTTGTCACATTCCATCTTTTGTCATACTCATTAGCTCTGAGGAATAGTAGAGAGGATCATTGCTCTGGATGCCTGATAAGAGCTGTTAATGGTGTATGAACATGGGCAACAGCTGCTAAGATTTCATGAACTGGTGCTGTTTAATTATTGCTTTTTTCTCTGTATCACCAGCCCTTAACACTGCATTCCATATCTCACCGTAGACATTGGTTGAGTTAAACCGGATTGCATGAAAGGTAGAGGAGCCATTTGCCATGTGACGCATAGGCAGGACTCTGACCTGATTGCCCAGGTACCATATTTAGTGTTCTTTAGAATCCCTAGTTTCTTTCAAAGCCCCGATTAATCACGACCTCCTTCATGAGACCATTCTGGATCTCACTTGGCTTTCAGTGCCTTTTCCCCCCACTCCCCATCCCCCACCAAATAATCTTTATTTATTTTTTTCAATATCTTGTATACATGCCACACCTCCTGCAGGGGTATTTTTATCTCCAGAGGAGGTAAGGACAAAGAACTGATTAGAGAGAGAATTTCTCCAATATTAGTGATCTCGGAGATAGAAAGTCACATTACAGACTGCTTATGAACTGGAGAAGATAAAGGAATACACTGGTAGCATTAAGAGATGGAGGTTAGCGTGTCTGTATAAGTAAAACCTGACACCCAACATTCTTCTGTCTGGCTCCATAAAGTTGAGGTCATGTAGATGTTGTTCCTCATACTAGAATGAAAGTTCCCTTAGGTCAGAGACTATTTCCTTTCTAGTTTCACTCCCTCATTGCCTAGCTGAGCTCCTTGGTATGTAGTAGGCACTTAATCATGCTTTGTCAATTGATTGATTGATAAGTATATCACCCTCCTCTCTCATTCAGTCATGATTCCCATTCCTTCCAGGGAACAGGGCATGAGAGACCATTTGGGGGATGGGGTTGTCATTACTTGGCATTCAGTCTTAGCAACAGGCTCATCCCTTTGCCCTTTTCCATCTCAAGAAACAACTTCTCTCTTTGGTCCCTTGGCAAAAGTAACCACAGCCTATGTTAGCTCATTCTTCCTCTATAGACTCCATTAATAATGCAGAGAGACAGGTTCATGTTTCATAGCCAGGGGCCCAAATTATCCACAGCCATCAAGTCAAGAAAGAAGCTCAAAGTCAGCAGGTAGAACAATTTCCAAAGTTAGAATGAGCAGCCTGGAGCATCCAAGATCATTTCCATCAACAGCTGCTTCAGCAGAAATCAGAGTTTAGCCATCTTATCACTGCAGTTCTCTTTCCCTTAAAAAAATGCTATTTTCCATGGAGAGATAAGCAAGAAAATGCTGTATCCTGAAATGGATTTCTTGCACCACTCTAGATATGTGTCCCCAAAAGAGGTAACAGTGAAATACAAAGGTATGCATAGTTTGTTTAAAAAATGCATATCAAATTATGCGAGAGCCCTAGAAACACATCACTTGGCACCCTCAGACTAATAGTAGACTAGAATTTCCAAAAATGCAATTAAACTTGGCAGTGAGTCATAAGTGAGGGAATTTTATCACCTCTTGATCATTAATACTTGCAGTTGGGAGACTTTATGCAGTGGGCATTTAAAACCAACCCTTCACCCTGTGGACCCAACCTACCTCTTCAGCATTATCATACATTACTCTGCTTTATCCATGCTACAATCCAGCCAATCTGGTATTGCTATTCTTCACTAAAAATACTTAATCTCTTATCTACATGCCTTTGCATGGGTTCCACACCTCCACCTCTTAAAATTCCTGGTTTCCTTCAAATTGTAGCTTGCTGATTTTCCTTCTCCTGCCATGGCTAAGTAAATGTCTTCTTTAATACTTGTTGAATGACTCTTCTCTCTGTGATTCAATTATTATCTTACCTTTCTCCTCTTCCTTTCCACTCATCTCTCTTTCTTGACTCTTACTTCATCTTTCTTCTTTTTTAATTTTTAATTTTAATTTTTTATTTACCCCCCCCCCATCTTTCTTTTACTGCATCTGGGGCCATCTCCCATCATCCTGATCTATATCTTGCCACTGGACCCAGATGGCTCTGGAGGAGAAAGTGAGGCTGGTGACCTTGCACAGCTCTCCCTCACTTAAATCCAAGTCACTTGCCAGTTATGGCATCATCTTCCTGATGTCATGGTCCTGTTTGAACAAACAACTACTCACTTGCCCTCTTTTTCTGGTGGAATGTTAGCTTCTTGAGGCCTTCCAGCATCTCCAGTAGCCAGTACAGTGCCGGTCAGTTAGTCACACACACACACACACACACACACACACTCACACACACATACACACATATATGTAAAATTATTCTATATATACTTATATTTACCAGTACTTTCTCTAGATAGAGATACTGTTTTTCTTCATATGTCCTTTATTTTTAATTTATATATTTATAATAGTCAAAATGACTTAATCGCTTACCTCTCATAAGGGAAAATTTCCAATAGCCAACCATGGTACCATTGTTTTTGGAAACCAATTTGTTAAAATACAAATATCTGACTTGAGAGGTTTAGCCCATTAATCCAGGGGTATACATTAACAATTCAATTTAGATTTATTTTGGCAAATTAAGGAGGCAAAAACAATCCAGCATTGGATAAATTAATTCTGAAAGGGGAAGAGCAGCCAGACAGTCAATTAACATTTACTAAGCACCTACTATATACCAGGCACTATGCAAGTTTTACAGCATAGGATACTAAATGGTACTGTAGTGGGAGTCCCTGGGCAGGCAGGAGCACCCAACCACGTTCATACTGTTTCCTGGAGCTGGTCACATATATTCAGTGTATGATAGTCAAAGGATATCTAATGACAGAATTAAAAGGTGACAACCTCTCTTGTTCCTTGCTGGGAAGTTGAAATTGAAGCTCTAACATAGAATCATATACTTAAAGCTGGCAGGGACCTTAGAAAAAATTGAGTCCAACCTCATTTTACAGATGAGGAAACTGAGACACCAAGCAAAAGGAGTTGTCCAGGACCCCATGGCTAATAAGTATCTGAAGTGAGATTCAATCCCAGATTGCAATTGGCCTTCCCCTCCATTCCCTTAACTAGACCAACCAAGAAACACACCAACAGAGAGCAATGATTTATTTTTAACGACTTCTCAGGAAGCACGGACACTTCATTTCAATCAACTCTGCACATTTTTGAGCACAGTCTCTATTTTCCCATGGCTGTTGTCAACCTTTGCTGGACGAGTAGGAAAGAAAGTTCCTATTTATGAAACACCCCGTGTGCTTCCAAGGCTGTAGCACCTGCCAAGTGCCAATCTCTGGGCATTATCATGACCTATTTACGCTTCACATAATCACTGGAGAATTTCAGATGTGAGAAATGAAAGTCACAAGGTAGCACAAATATGATTTTCAGCTTTAGCCTGTGAAATGCCGATGTCTGGGGTGCAAGGATAACACAATTTCTTGCCTTGTGGTGGAGGAAAAGGACAAATCACCCAACCCGCTCCTTCTTACACATTGCGAGATGATAACATCAGTCAGCCACAATGACTGACCTGAAGAACAAAGCAATTTTAAGAATGTGAGAGTGATAGTCCCCAGGAATATCATGGTTTTTCAGTTATCCAATTAATACAGAAGACACAGAGCAATAGAGGACATTATGTTCCTATCACTCAGGTTTATAACTTTGACTCTTCTTTCTCCCTCCTTCCAATCAGTTGCCAAATGCTATTGATTTGACCCTTGCAATATCTCACACATCTATTCCCTTTTCTCCACTCACAGAGCAACCAGTCTGATTCAGGTCCTCACCATCTCTCCCCGGGACTGTTATAATAGCCTCCTAATTAGTCTCTCTGCTCCCAGTTTCCCTCTCTGCAATCTGTCCTCCACCACCTTTAAAGGCACAGCATTGACAATGTCATCTCTTCTACAAAACTCTTCCACAGTTTCTTATGAGTTTCTAGGACAAAATATGAACTCCCCATTTTGGCATTTAAAATCATTCTCCAATCTATGTTTCCAGACAGTTATGGTAGCATTCTATGTCTGAGTCAAACCATTCCTTTGGGCAACATGATGGGAGAATTAGATGGACTTGGAGTTGACTGAACTAAAAAAAAAATGGCAATTAAGGGTTGGGTGTAAACTTGGCAAGAGGCCCCTAGTGGAGGGACTCAGATTTCTGTGCTTTGGCCTGTGTTATTTAACATCTCTGTGTAGGGCTTAAGAAGCTAGATGGTGCAGAGGGTAGAGCACTGAGCTTAGAATCAGGAAGACTCATCTTTCTGAGTTCAAATCTGGCCTCAGATACTTACTAGCTGTGTGACTCTGGGTGAGTCACTTAAACCCTGTTTTTCTCAGTTTTCTCATCTATAAAATGAGCTGGAGAAGGAAATGATGAACCACTCCAATCTCTCTGCCAAGAAATCCCCAAATAGGGTCATGGACAGTAAGACGTGACTGAAAAATGACTTAACAAGGGCGTGGATAAAGACATAGATAAGCATGCTCATGATATTATTAGCTAACATAAAACTGGGGGATAGAGAGAACATCTCGGATGATAGAGTGAGGATACAAAAATGTCTTGACAAGCTAGAGTGTTGGGATGAATCTAATAAAATGAAATGCAGTAGTAGAGTCTTACAATGGATTTGAAATACTATCAGTACAGGATGGGCATAATTAAACTAAAATTTTTCTGAAAATGATCCTGTGGTTTTAGTGGACAAAGAACTCAATATGAATCATTAATGTAATTTGTCAGCTAAAACACCTGATGTAATGTTGGCCTAAACTAAGGGAGGCACAGTTTCTAGCAATAAGGAGGTAGTCTCTCTCTTTTTTGCCTTGGTCTAACCACATTTGGAGTATTGTGTTCAATTCTGGGTTCCATATTTTAAGAAGGACACAGATAAGATATAGAATGATCATAGAAAACAACCAGGATGGTAAAGGGTCTTTTATTCATGCCCCACGAAGATTGATTGAAAGAATTGAAGAAGAGAAGGCTAGAGGAATTTTTGGTAGCTACTTTGAAGTATTCAAATTTCACATTGAAATGATTAGGTTAATTCTATTAGGTCTGAGAGGAAAGAACTGTGACCATTGCGTAGAAATTGTAAAGAGGCCAAATTAGACCTGATATCATAAAAATTTCTTATAGATAAGCTATCCTAAAATGGAATGAATGGACTGTCTTGAGACATAGTGAGTTTCCCCATGTTGGAGCAAGACTGGATGACTGCTGGTCAATGTATTGTGGTGGGAATTCTTTTTAGAGAATCTGTTGGCCTAGATGACTTGTTGAGGTCCCTTCCACTCATAAATTCCTTGATTCCACAATCATCCTCCTTCCTCATGCCTGGAATTCCTATCTTCTTCATCTCTACCCCCCCCAGCCTTCTCTTTGTTCAAGGCTCACCTAAGGTACCACTTCTTTCATGAAGCCTTCTCTGACTTTCCCCCAATTTAAGCTATCTCCATTCTCAAAATACCTTGGATTTATTTATTCATCTCTCTCTCTTTCTTTCTCTCTCTCTCTACTGTATATCCTATCTGTCTGTCTATCTGCCTGTCTGTCTATCTGTCTATCTATCTATCTATCCATCCATCTATCTATCTATCTATCTATCTATCTTTCTGGAGTCAGAGGACCTGGGTTCAAATCCTGACTCTACCACTTACTACTTCAGTGTCCATGAACAAGTCACAAATCACAGTGTGGCAGAGGGGACTTAGAGTAGGGAAGACCTGGTTTCAGATTGCACCTATGATACTTATTAGCTATGTGACCTTGGGCAGGTTATTTAATTCACCTCTATTGGCCTCAGTTTTCTCATCTGTTAAATAAGAGAGTTAGATGAGATGGTTTCTGAGGCCTCTTCCAACCCTTAATATAGGATTTTATGAGCTCCTTTGGTCTCAGTTTCCTCATCTGTAAAAAGAATGGGTTGGGCTAGAAGGCTTTTGAGGTTCTTTCCAGCATTACATCTAGCAACCCTGAGTGTCTTCTCTTCCCAGGTTGATGTTTTTTTTAATTAAAGGGACCATCCCTTGACTCACTCCTTAAAGAGGCCTTTTCACTGAATGGGTGTTGCCACACTCAAAGCAAGAACGTGAAAAAACTAGCTTAGAAAGGTCAAGGTCCCCCACTGCATTTGGGGCCATCTCCACTTGTCCTGATCTATATCTGGCCACTGGACCCAGATGGCTCTGAAGGATAAAATGAGGCTGGTGACTTTGCACAGCCCTCCCTCACTTGAATCCAATTCATTTGCAAGTCATGGCATCACCTTCTTGATGTCATCATCTTCAAGAATGAAGGATGAACTACACACACTAATCCCATATAATTATAGGTAACAATGTCATTGGCATTCAATCATTCAGTCATGTGTGACTCTTCATGACCACATGGACCATAGCAAGCCAGGTTCTTCTATCCTCCACTATTTCTCGAAGTCTAAGTTCATGTTCATTGTTTCCATGACACTATCTAGCCATCTCATCCTCTGCCATCCCCTTTTCCTTTTGCCTTCAATCTTTCCCAACATCAAGAGCTTTTACAATAGGTCCTGTCTTCTCATTATGTGGCCAAAGTAAGCTTCAGCTTCCATATTTGACCTTCCAATGAAGGACATAAATTAATTTCATCAAGCATTGATTGATTTGACCTCCTTGCTGTCCAAGGGACTCTTAAAAGTCTTCACTAGCACCACAATTCAAAAGCATCAATTCAATAGAATTCAGTTTTCCTTATAGTCCTACTTTCACTGCTATACATTGCTACTGGAAAAGCCATAGCTTTTTTTTTCTGTTATATACAGCCCTTTATTGGCAAGGTGATGTCTCTCCTTTTACTATGCTGTCTAGATTTGCCACAACTTTTATTCCAAGGAGTAACCACCTTTTAATTTCATGGCTACAGTTGCCTTCTTCAATGATCTTTGAGCCTAAGAATATAACATCTGATATTGCTTCCATTTCTTCTCCCTCTATTTGGCAGGAAGTGATGGGACCAGTTGCCATGATCTGGTATTCCCATCTCTTTGAGAACTTAGCACATTTTGCTGCTATACACATAGTCAAAGACTTCAATATAGTCAATGAAATAGAAATAGTTGTGTTTTTTTTTCCTGGAACTCCCTTGCTTTCTCCATAGTCCAGTGAATGTTGACAGTTTGGTCTTGGAGAGGTAGCAAAGGCGAGATTAAATTCAGCGCTCTAGGAATATTATCAGAGGGAAGAGGGAACACTAGAAACTTGGGCAGGGGGTGTGATTCAGGGATAGCTTCATGGAGCAAGGGGTCCCTTAGCTTATCCTTAAAGAAAAATCAGGAAAGCACCTGCTGGGTGTGGGGTGCAACAAAGCCACCAATGTAGGAGAATTCTTAGAAGGTCAGGAGTCCTTGGTTTTAGTAGACTGAAAACTCAGTATGAATCATCAGTGTGATTTGTCAGTCAAAAAACCCAATGAGATCTTCACCTGCACTAAGAGAAGCACAGTTTCCAGCAAAAAGGAGGTGGTGGCCCTTCTGGCAGGAGTCAGTTTGTCCAGAATGTAATGTGTGAAGGAGAGTACTGTGGAATAAGGCACACATAAATACACACACACAGACACACACACACATGTATGTATGTGTGTGTATTATATATTTATAACTTCAACTGTATCTTCCAAGATCCAGGTCCCAGGCCCTGGGAATGTATTCTTCTTTGGAAGTCCTGCCCTAGGGATCAATCCAGTTGTTTAGTGACTTAGTATGTATAAACTAATCCCACTTAGCCCTTACTATCTAGTGACTGGTTATAGATATTACATTATGCTTCACTTTGCTTCCCATCTAGCTGCCTACCCAGAGCATCTTGCCATCTGCTTGCCATGACATATGAACCCCAGCCCCTTTCCACCTCTCCAGAATTAAACACTCCTCCTCTGTCACTGGAGCAGCCAGGTGGTGCCGAGTTCAGATGTGGTCTCCTATACTTTACTAGCTGTGTGACCCTGGACAAGTCACAATCCTGTTTGCCTCAGTTTCCTCATCTGTAAAGTGAACTGGAGAAGGAAATGGCAAGCCACTACAGTGTCTTTGCCAAGAAAACCCCAAAAGTGGATCACTAAGAGTTGGAAATGACTAAACCAACTGAACAGCAATAGTAATGGCTTATGTCACCATTCCTCCTAATTTTCTGTCGTCTTCTAGTAGAATATAATGTCCTTGAGAAAAAAGACTCAGTGTATTCATATGTATGTGCATATGTGCGTGTATATAGGCATAAGTGTATGTATCACATAAACATTTATTCAAATTTGTATATATGTATACCTGCATATGAATGCATACATATGTTTACATGTGTACGTGCATAGGCATACACATGTACATATCGTGTTTATGTAGATATAGATTTATAGATGTGTGTATATGTGCATGCATACACATTCTGTATTTATATGCAGAGTCATACCCACAAATATATAATACATGCATGTGTGTATACACAATACATACATACATGCACACATACACATATATATGCCTAGAGATTAGCACTATGCCTGGTATATAGTAAACACAATAAATGATCCTTCCTTCCTTCCTTCTCTCCCTCCTTTCTTCTTCCTTCCTTCCTTCTTTCCTTCCTTCCTTCCTTCCTTCCTTCCTTCCTTCCTTCCTTCCTTCCTTCCTTCCTTCCTTCCTTCCTTTCTTCCTTCCTTTCTTCCTTCCTTCCTTTCTTCCTTCCTTCCAGGCTGTCAAGGCACACAGAGGCAAAGTTGTGACAGAATACCACAATACAAAATATTTATTTATA